>NC_091182.1:1968393-2219028 GCF_040958095.1 Procambarus clarkii | reverse complement strand
GTTCGTTGTTGTAGTTTCGTTGTTGATATATTCGTTGTTGAGATGTTCGTTGTTGTGGTGTTCGTTGATGTGGTGTTCGTTGTTAGTGTTCGTTGTTGTAGTGTTCCTTGTTGTGTGTTCATATTTGTAGTGGTCGTTGTTGTAATATTCGTAGTTGTGGTGTTCGTTGTTGTACTGTTCGTTGTTGTAGTGGTCGTTCTTGTAGTGTTCATTGTTGTATGTTCGTTGTTGTAGTGTTTGTTGTTGTAGTGTTCGTTGCTGTAGTGTATGTTGTTGTAGTGTTCGTTGTTGTAGTGTTTGTTGTTGTAGTGTTCGTTTTTGTAGTGTATGTTGTTGTAGTGTTCGTTGTTGTAGTGTTCCTTGTTGTGGAGTTCGTTCTTATAACGTTCGTTGTTGTAGTGTTCGTTGTTGTGGTGTTCGTTGTTGTGGTGTTCGTTGTTGTAGTGTTCGTTGTTGTTTTGTTCGTTGTTGTAGTGTTCATGTTGTATTGTTCGTTGTTGTAGTGTTAATTTTGTAGTGTTCGTTGTAGTGGTGTTCGTTGTTGTAATGGTCGTTTTTGTGATTTTCGTTGTTGTAATGTTCGTTGTGAGGTGTTCGTGTTTGTAAAGTTCGTTGTTGTGGAGTTCGTGTTGTGTGTTCGTTGTTGTCTTGTTCGTTGTTGTGGTGTTCGTTGTTGTAAAGTTCGTTTTGTGGTGTTTGTTGTTAAGGTTTTCGTAGCTGTATTGTTCGTTGTTGTAGTGTTAATTATTGTAGTGTTCGTTGTAGTGGTGTTCGTTGTTGTAATGGTCGTTTTTGTGATTTTCGTTGTTGTAATGTTCGTTGTTGAGGTGTTCGTGTTTGTAAAGTTCGTTGTTGTGAAGTTCGTTGTTGTGGTGTTCGTTGTTGTCTTGTTCGTTGTTGTGGTGTTCGTTGTTGTAAAGTTCGTTTTTGTGGTGTTTGTTGTTAAGGTTACGTAGCTGTAGTGTTCGTTGTTGTAGTGTTCGTTGTTCTGATTTTCGTTGTTGTAGTGTTCTTATTGTGGTGTTCGTTATTGAGATGTTCGTTGTTGTGATGTTCGTTCTTGTGATGTTCGTCTTGTGGTGTTCGTTGTTGTAGTGTTCGTTATTGAGATGTCGTTGTTGTGTATTCGTTGTTGAAGGTTCGTTGTTGAGATGTCGTTGTTGTAGTGTTCGTTGTTGTAGTGTTCGTTGTTGTAGTGTTCGTTGTGTAGTGTTCGTTTTGAGATGTTCGTTGTTGAGATGTTCGTTGTTGTAGTGTTCGTTGTTGAGATGTTCGTTGTTGAGAAGTTCGTTGTTGAGATGTTCGTTGTTGTGGTGGTCGTTGTTGTAATGTTCGTTGTTGTGATGTTCGTTGTTGTAGTGTTCGTTGTAGAGATATTCGTTGTTGAGATGTTCGTTGTTGAGATGTTCGTTGTTGTGTTGTTCGTCGATGTGGTGTTCGTTGTTGTAGTGTTCGTTGTTGTAGTGTTCGTGTTGTAGTGTTCATTGTTGTAAAGTTCGTTGTTGTTGGTTCGTTGTTGTAATGTTCGTTGTTGTGGTGTCGTTGTTTTACTGTTCGTTGTTGTAGTGTTCGTTCTTGTAGTGTTCATTGTTGTAATGATCGTTGTTGTAGTGTTTGTTGTTGTAGTGTTCGTTGTTGTAGTGTATGTTGTTGTAGTGTTCGTTGTTGTAGTGTTCATTGTTGTGGAGTTCGTTCTTATAACGTTCGTTGTTGTAGTGTTCGTTGTTCTAATGTCGTTGTTGTAGCGTTCGTTGTTGTAGTGTTTGTTGTTGTAGTGTTCGTTGTTGTAATGTAGTTGTTGTAGTGTTCATTGTTGTAATTTTCGTTGTTGTGGTGTTCGTTGTTGTAGTGTTCGTTGTTGTGGTGTTCGTTGTTGTGGTGTTCGTTGTTGTAGTGTTCGTTGTTGTGGTGTTCGTTGTTGTGGTGTTCGTTGTTGTAGTGTTCGTTGTGAAGTGTTCGTTGTTGTTTGTTCGTTGTTGTAGTGTTCAATGTTGTACTGTTCGTTGTTGTAGTGTTAATATTGTAGTGTTCGTTGTTGTAATGGTCGTTTGTGATTTATGTTGTTGTAACGTTCGTTGTTGAGGTGATCGTTGTTGTAAAGTTCTTTGTTGTGGAGTTCGTTGTTTGTGGTGTTCGTTGTTGTATTGTTCTGTTGTAGTGTTCGTTGTTGTGGTGTCGTTGTTGTGGTGTTCGTTGTTGTAGTGTTCGTTGTTGAAGTGTTCGTTGTTGTTTTGTTCGTTGTTGTAGTGTTCAATGTTGTATTGTTCGTTGTTGTAGTGTTAATTATTGTAGTGTTCGTTGTAGTGGTGTTCGTTGTTGTAAAGGTCGTTTTGTGATTTTCGTTGTTGTAACGTTCGTGTTGAGGTGTTCGTTGTTGTAAAGTTCGTTGTTGTGGTGTTCTTTGTTGTATTGTTCGTTGTTGTGGTGTTCGTTGTTGTAAAGTTTGTTGTTGTGGTGTTTGTTGTTAAGGTTTTCGTAGTTGTAGTGTTCGTTGTTGTAGTGTTCGTTGTTCTGATTTTCGTTGTTGTAGTGTTCATTATTGTGATGTTCGTTGTTGTGGGTTCGTTGTTTATAGTGGTCGTTGTTGAGAGGTTCGTTGTTGAGATGTTCGTTGTTGAGATGTTCGTTGTTGTAAAGTTCGTTGTTGTGGTGTTTGTTGTTAAGATGTTCGTAGTTGTAGTGTTCGTTGTTGTAGTATTCGTTGTGAAGTGTTCGTTGTTCTGATTTTCGTTGTTGTAGTGTTCATTATTGTGGTGTTCGTTGTTGTGGTGTTCGTTGTTCTAGTGTTCGTTGTAGTAGTGTTCATTATTGTGGTGTTCGTTGTTGAGGTGTTCGTTGTTCTAGTGTTCGTTGTTGTAGTGTTCGTTGTTGAGATGTTCGTTGTTGAGATGTTCGTTTTTGTGATGGTCGTTGTTGTGATGTTCGTTGTTGTAGTGTTCATTGTTGAGATGTTCGTTATTGTGGTGTTCATTGTAGTAGTGTTCGTTGTTGAGATGTTCGTGTTGAGATGTTCGTTGTTGTAGTGTTCGTGTTTTAGTGTTCGTTGTTGTAGTGTTCGTTGTTGTGGTGTTCGTTGTGGTAGTGTTCGTTGTTGTAGTGTTCATTGTTGTAGTGTTCGTTGTTTTGGTGTTCGTTGTTGTAGTGTTCATTGTTGCAGTGTTCGTTGTTGTAGTGTTCGTTGTTGAGATATTCATTGTTGAGATGTTCGTTGTTGTAGTGTTCGTTGTTGAAATGTTCGTTGTTGAGAGGTTCGTTGTTGAGATGTTAGTTGTTGTGGTGGTCGTTGTTGTAATGTTCGTTGTTGTGATGTTCGTTGTTGTAGTGTTCGTTGTTGATATATTCGTTGTTGAGATGTTCGTTGTTGTGGTGTTCGTTGATGTGGTGTTCGTTGTTGTAGTGTTCGTTGTTGTAGTGTTCATATTTGTAGTGTTCGTTGTTGTAATTCGTAGTTGTGGTGTTCGTTGTTGTACTGTTCATTGATATAGTGGTCGTTCTTGTAGTGTTCATTGTTGTAATGTTCGTTGTTGTAGTGTTTGTTGTTGTAGTGTTCGTTGTTGTAGTGTATGTTGTTGTAGTGTTCGTTGTTGTAGTGTTTGTTGTTGTAGTGTTCGTTGTTGTAGTGTATGTTGTTGTAGTGTTCGTTGTTGTAGTTCCTTGTTGTGGAGTTCGTTCTTATAACGTTCGTTGTTGAAGTGTTCGTGTGTTGTGGTGTTCGTTGTTGTGGTGTTCGTTGTTGTAGTGTTCGTTGTTGAAGTGTTCGTTGTTGTTTTTGTTGTTGTTGTAGTGTTCAATGTTGTATTGTTCGTTGTTGTAGTGTTAATTATTGTAGTGTTCGTTGTAGTGGTGTTCGTTGTTGTAATGGTCGTTTTTGTGATTTTCGTTGTTGTAATGTTCGTTGTTGAGGTGTTCGTGTTTGTAAAGTTCGTTGTTGTGAAGTTCGTTGTTGTGGTGTTCGTTGTTGTCTTGTTCGTTGTTGTGGTGTTCGTTGTTGTAAAGTTCGTTTTTGTGGTGTTTGTTGTTAAGGTTTACGTAGCTGTAGTGTTCGTTGTTGTAGTGTTCGTTGTTCTGATTTTCGTTGTTGTAGTGTTCTTTATTGTGGTGTTCGTTATTGAGATGTTCGTTGTTGTGATGTTCGTTATTGTGATGTTCGTTCTTGTGGTGTTCGTTGTTGTAGTGTTCGTTATTGAGATGTTCGTTGTTGTGGTATTCGTTGTTGAAGTGTTCGTTTGAGATGTTCGTTGTTGTAGTGTTCGTTGTTGAGTGTTCGTTGTTTATTGTTCGTTGTTGTAGTGTTCGTTGTTGAGATGTTCGTTGTTGTAGAGTTCGTTGTTGTAGTGTTCGTTGTGAGATTTCGTTGTTGAGAAGTTCGTTGTTGAATGTTCGTTTTGTGTGGTCGTTGTTGTAAGTTCGTTGTTGTGATGTTCGTTTGTAGTGTTCGTTGTAGAGATATTCGTTGTTGAGATGTTCGTTGTTGAGATGTTCGTTGTTGTGTTGTTCGTCGATGTGGTGTTCGTTGTTGTAGTGTTCGTTGTTGTAGTGTTCGTTGTTGTAGTGTTCATTGTTGTAAAGTTCGTTGTTGTTGTGTTCGTTGTTGTAATGTTCGTTGTTGTGGTGTTCGTTGTTTTACTGTTCGTTGTTGTAGTGTTCGTTCTTGTAGTGTTCATTGTTGTAATGATCGTTGTTGTAGTGTTTGTTGTTGTAGTGTTCGTTGTTTGTAGTGTATGTTGTTGTAGTGTTCGTTGTTGTAGTGTTCATTGTTTGGAGTTCGTTCATATAACGTTCGTTGTTGTAGTGTTCGTTGTTCTAATGTTCGTTGTTGTAGCGTTCGTTGTTGTAGTGTTTGTTGTTGTAGTGTTCGTTGTTGTAATGTTAGTTGTTGTAGTGTTCATTGTTGTAATTTTCGTTGTTGTGGTGTCGTTGTTGTAGTGTTCGTTGTTGTGGTGTTCGTTGTTGTGGTGTTCGTTGTTGTAGTGTTCGTTGTTGTGGTGTTCGTTGTTGTGGTGTTCGTTGTTGTAGTGTTCGTTGTTGAAGTGTTCCTTGTTGTTTTGTTCGTTGTTGTAGTGTTCAATGTTGTACTGTTCGTTGTTGTAGTGTTAATTATTGTAGTGTTCGTTGTTTGTAATGGTCGTTTTTGTGATTTATGTTGTTGTAACGTTCGTTGTTGAGGTGATCGTTGTTGTAAAGTTCTTTGTTGTGGAGTTCGTTGTTGTGGTGTTCGTTGTTGTATTGTTCGTTGTTGTGGTGTTCGTTGTTGTAAAGTTCGTTGTTGTGGTGTTTGTTGTTAAGGTTTTCGTAGTTGTAGTGTTCGTTGTTCTGATTTTCGTTGTTGTAGTGTTCAATATTGTGATGTTCGTTGTTGTGGTGTTCGTTGTTTATAGTGTTCGTTGTTGAGATGTTCGTTGTTGAGATGTTCGTTGTTGAGATGTTCGTTGTTGTAAAGTTCGTTGTTGAGGTGTTTGTTGTTAAGATGTTCGTAGTTGTAGTGTTCGTTGTTGTAGTGTTCGTTGTTGAAGTATTCGTTGTTCTGATTTTCGTTGTTGTAGTGTTCATTATTGTGGTGTTCGTTGTTGTGGTGTTCGTTATTCTAGTGTTCGATGTTGTAGTGTTCGTTGTTGAGATGTTCATTGTTGAGATGTTCGTTGTTGTAGTGTTCGTTGTTGAAATGTTCGTTGTTGAGAGGTTGGTTGTTGAGATGTTCGTTGTTGTGGTGGTCGTTGTTGTAATGTTCGTTGTTGTGTTGTTCGTTGTTGTAGTGTTCGTTGTTGATATATTCGTTGTTGAGATGTTCGTTGTTGTGGTGTTCGTTGATGTGGTGTTCGTTGTTGTAGTGTTCGTTGTTGTAGTGTTCCTTGTTGTAGTGTTCATATTTGTAGTGGTCGTTGTTGTAATATTCGTAGTTGTGGTGTTCGTTGTTGTACTGTTCGTTGTTGTAGTGGTCGTTCTTGTAGTGTTCATTGTTGTAATGTTCGTTGTTTGTAGTGTTTGTTGTTGTAGTGTTCGTTGCTGTAGTGTATGTTGTTGTAGTGTTCGTTGTTGTAGTGTTTGTTGTTGTAGTGTTCGTTGCTGTAGTGTATGTTGTTGTAGTGTTCGTTGTTGTAGTGTTCCTTGTTGTGGAGTTCGTTCTTATAACGTTCGTTGTTGTAGTGTTCGTTGTTGTGGTGTTCGTTGTTGTGGTGTTCGTTGTTGTAGTGTTCGTTGTTGTTTTGTTCGTTGTTGTAGTGTTCAATGTTGTATTGTTCGTTGTTGTAGTGTTAATTATTGTAGTGTTCGTTGTAGTGGTGTTCGTTGTTGTAATGGTCGTTTTTGTGATTTTCGTTGTTGTAATGTTCGTTGTTGAGGTGTTCGTGTTTGTAAAGTTCGTTGTTGTGGAGTTCGTTGTTGTGGTGTTCGTTGTTGTCTTGTTCGTTGTTGTGGTGTTCGTTGTTGTAAAGTTCGTTTTTGTGGTGTTTGTTGTTAAGGTTTTCGTAGCTGTATTGTTCGTTGTTGTAGTGTTAATTATTGTAGTGTTCGTTGTAGTGGTGTTCGTTGTTGTAATGGTCGTTTTTGTGATTTTCGTTGTTGTAATGTTCGTTGTTGAGGTGTTCGTGTTTGTAAAGTTCGTTGTTGTGAAGTTCGTTGTTGTGGTGTTCGTTGTTGTCTTGTTCGTTGTTGTGGTGTTCGTTGTTGTAAAGTTCGTTTTTGTGGTGTTTGTTGTTAAGGTTTACGTAGCTGTAGTGTTCGTTGTTGTAGTGTTCGTTGTTCTGATTTTCGTTGTTGTAGTGTTCTTTATTGTGGTGTTCGTTATTGAGATGTTCGTTGTTGTGATGTTCGTTCTTGTGATGTTCGTTCTTGTGGTGTTCGTTGTTGTAGTGTTCGTTATTGAGATGTTCGTTGTTGTGGTATTCGTTGTTGAAGTGTTCGTTGTTGAGATGTTCGTTGTTGTAGTGTTCGTTGTTGTAGTGTTCGTTGTTGTAGTGTTCGTTGTTTGTAGTGTTCGTTGTTGTAGTGTTCGTTTTTGAGATGTTCGTTGTTGAGATGTTCGTTGTTGTAGTGTTCGTTGTTGAGATGTTCGTTGTTGAGAAGTTCGTTGTTGAGATGTTCGTTGTTGTGGTGGTCGTTGTTGTAATGTTCGTTGTTGTGATGTTCGTTGTTGTAGTGTTCGTTGTAGAGATATTCGTTGTTGAGATGTTCGTTGTTGAGATGTTCGTTGTTGTGTTGTTCGTCGATGTGGTGTTCGTTGTTGTAGTGTTCGTTGTTGTAGTGTTCGTTGTTGTAGTGTTCATTGTTGTAAAGTTCGTTGTTGTTGTGTTCGTTGTTGTAATGTTCGTTGTTGTGGTGTTCGTTGTTTTACTGTTCGTTGTTGTAGTGTTCGTTCTTGTAGTGTTCATTGTTGTAATGATCGTTGTTGTAGTGTTTGTTGTTGTAGTGTTCGTTGTTGTAGTGTATGTTGTTGTAGTGTTCGTTGTTGTAGTGTTCATTGTTGTGGAGTTCGTTCTTATAACGTTCGTTGTTGTAGTGTTCGTTGTTCTAATGTTCGTTGTTGTAGCGTTCGTTGTTGTAGTGTTTGTTGTTGTAGTGTTCGTTGTTGTAATGTTAGTTGTTGTAGTGTTCATTGTTGTAATTTTCGTTGTTGTGGTGTTCGTTGTTGTAGTGTTCGTTGTTGTGGTGTTCGTTGTTGTGGTGTTCGTTGTTGTAGTGTTCGTTGTTGTGGTGTTCGTTGTTGTGGTGTTCGTTGTTGTAGTGTTCGTTGTTGAAGTGTTCGTTGTTGTTTTGTTCGTTGTTGTAGTGTTCAATGTTGTACTGTTCGTTGTTGTAGTGTTAATTATTGTAGTGTTCGTTGTTGTAATGGTCGTTTTTGTGATTTATGTTGTTGTAACGTTCGTTGTTGAGGTGATCGTTGTTGTAAAGTTCTTTGTTGTGGAGTTCGTTGTTGTGGTGTTCGTTGTTGTATTGTTCGTTGTTGTAGTGTTCGTTGTTGTGGTGTTCGTTGTTGTGGTGTTCGTTGTTGTAGTGTTCGTTGTTGAAGTGTTCGTTGTTGTTTTGTTCGTTGTTGTAGTGTTCAATGTTGTATTGTTCGTTGTTGTAGTGTTAATTATTGTAGTGTTCGTTGTAGTGGTGTTCGTTGTTGTAAAGGTCGTTTTTGTGATTTTCGTTGTTGTAACGTTCGTTGTTGAGGTGTTCGTTGTTGTAAAGTTCGTTGTTGTGGTGTTCTTTGTTGTATTGTTCGTTGTTGTGGTGTTCGTTGTTGTAAAGTTTGTTGTTGTGGTGTTTGTTGTTAAGGTTTTCGTAGTTGTAGTGTTCGTTGTTGTAGTGTTCGTTGTTCTGATTTTCGTTGTTGTAGTGTTCATTATTGTGATGTTCGTTGTTGTGGTGTTCGTTGTTTATAGTGGTCGTTGTTGAGAGGTTCGTTGTTGAGATGTTCGTTGTTGAGATGTTCGTTGTTGTAAAGTTCGTTGTAGAGATATTCGTTGTTGAGATGTTCGTTGTTGAGATGTTCGTTGTTGTGTTGTTCGTCGATGTGGTGTTCGTTGTTGTAGTGTTCGTTGTTGTAGTGTTCGTTGTTGTAGTGTTCATTGTTGTAAAGTTCGTTGTTGTTGTGTTCGTTGTTGTAATGTTCGTTGTTGTGGTGTTCGTTGTTTTACTGTTCGTTGTTGTAGTGTTCGTTCTTGTAGTGTTCATTGTTGTAATGATCGTTGTTGTAGTGTTTGTTGTTGTAGTGTTCGTTGTTGTAGTGTATGTTGTTGTAGTGTTCGTTGTTGTAGTGTTCATTGTTGTGGAGTTCGTTCTTATAACGTTCGTTGTTGTAGTGTTCGTTGTTCTAATGTTCGTTGTTGTAGCGTTCGTTGTTGTAGTGTTTGTTGTTGTAGTGTTCGTTGTTGTAATGTTAGTTGTTGTAGTGTTCATTGTTGTAATTTTCGTTGTTGTGGTGTTCGTTGTTGTAGTGTTCGTTGTTGTGGTGTTCGTTGTTGTGGTGTTCGTTGTTGTAGTGTTCGTTGTTGTGGTGTTCGTTGTTGTGGTGTTCGTTGTTGTAGTGTTCGTTGTTGAAGTGTTCGTTGTTGTTTTGTTCGTTGTTGTAGTGTTCAATGTTGTACTGTTCGTTGTTGTAGTGTTAATTATTGTAGTGTTCGTTGTTGTAATGGTCGTTTTTGTGATTTATGTTGTTGTAACGTTCGTTGTTGAGGTGATCGTTGTTGTAAAGTTCTTTGTTGTGGAGTTCGTTGTTGTGGTGTTCGTTGTTGTATTGTTCGTTGTTGTGGTGTTCGTTGTTGTAAAGTTCGTTGTTGTGGTGTTTGTTGTTAAGGTTTTCGTAGTTGTAGTGTTCGTTGTTCTGATTTTCGTTGTTGTAGTGTTCAATATTGTGATGTTCGTTGTTGTGGTGTTCGTTGTTTATAGTGTTCGTTGTTGAGATGTTCGTTGTTGAGATGTTCGTTGTTGAGATGTTCGTTGTTGTAAAGTTCGTTGTTGTGGTGTTTGTTGTTAAGATGTTCGTAGTTGTAGTGTTCGTTGTTGTAGTGTTCGTTGTTGAAGTATTCGTTGTTCTGATTTTCGTTGTTGTAGTGTTCATTATTGTGGTGTTCGTTGTTGTGGTGTTCGTTATTCTAGTGTTCGATGTTGTAGTGTTCGTTGTTGAGATGTTCATTGTTGAGATGTTCGTTGTTGTAGTGTTCGTTGTTGAAATGTTCGTTGTTGAGAGGTTGGTTGTTGAGATGTTCGTTGTTGTGGTGGTCGTTGTTGTAATGTTCGTTGTTGTGTTGTTCGTTGTTGTAGTGTTCGTTGTTGATATATTCGTTGTTGAGATGTTCGTTGTTGTGGTGTTCGTTGATGTGGTGTTCGTTGTTGTAGTGTTCGTTGTTGTAGTGTTCCTTGTTGTAGTGTTCATATTTGTAGTGGTCGTTGTTGTAATATTCGTAGTTGTGGTGTTCGTTGTTGTACTGTTCGTTGTTGTAGTGGTCGTTCTTGTAGTGTTCATTGTTGTAATGTTCGTTGTTGTAGTGTTTGTTGTTGTAGTGTTCGTTGCTGTAGTGTATGTTGTTGTAGTGTTCGTTGTTGTAGTGTTTGTTGTTGTAGTGTTCGTTTTTGTAGTGTATGTTGTTGTAGTGTTCGTTGTTGTAGTGTTCCTTGTTGTGGAGTTCGTTCTTATAACGTTCGTTGTTGTAGTGTTCGTTGTTGTGGTGTTCGTTGTTGTGGTGTTCGTTGTTGTAGTGTTCGTTGTTGTTTTGTTCGTTGTTGTAGTGTTCAATGTTGTATTGTTCGTTGTTGTAGTGTTAATTATTGTAGTGTTCGTTGTAGTGGTGTTCGTTGTTGTAATGGTCGTTTTTGTGATTTTCGTTGTTGTAATGTTCGTTGTTGAGGTGTTCGTGTTTGTAAAGTTCGTTGTTGTGGAGTTCGTTGTTGTGGTGTTCGTTGTTGTCTTGTTCGTTGTTGTGGTGTTCGTTGTTGTAAAGTTCGTTTTTGTGGTGTTTGTTGTTAAGGTTTTCGTAGCTGTATTGTTCGTTGTTGTAGTGTTAATTATTGTAGTGTTCGTTGTAGTGGTGTTCGTTGTTGTAATGGTCGTTTTTGTGATTTTCGTTGTTGTAATGTTCGTTGTTGAGGTGTTCGTGTTTGTAAAGTTCGTTGTTGTGAAGTTCGTTGTTGTGGTGTTCGTTGTTGTCTTGTTCGTTGTTGTGGTGTTCGTTGTTGTAAAGTTCGTTTTTGTGGTGTTTGTTGTTAAGGTTTACGTAGCTGTAGTGTTCGTTGTTGTAGTGTTCGTTGTTCTGATTTTCGTTGTTGTAGTGTTCTTTATTGTGGTGTTCGTTATTGAGATGTTCGTTGTTGTGATGTTCGTTCTTGTGATGTTCGTTCTTGTGGTGTTCGTTGTTGTAGTGTTCGTTATTGAGATGTTCGTTGTTGTGGTATTCGTTGTTGAAGTGTTCGTTGTTGAGATGTTCGTTGTTGTAGTGTTCGTTGTTGTAGTGTTCGTTGTTGTAGTGTTCGTTGTTGTAGTGTTCGTTTTTGAGATGTTCGTTGTTGAGATGTTCGTTGTTGTAGTGTTCGTTGTTGAGATGTTCGTTGTTGAGAAGTTCGTTGTTGAGATGTTCGTTGTTGTGGTGGTCGTTGTTGTAATGTTCGTTGTTGTGATGTTCGTTGTTGTAGTGTTCGTTGTAGAGATATTCGTTGTTGAGATGTTCGTTGTTGAGATGTTCGTTGTTGTGTTGTTCGTCGATGTGGTGTTCGTTGTTGTAGTGTTCGTTGTTGTAGTGTTCGTTGTTGTAGTGTTCATTGTTGTAAAGTTCGTTGTTGTTGTGTTCGTTGTTGTAATGTTCGTTGTTGTGGTGTTCGTTGTTTTACTGTTCGTTGTTGTAGTGTTCGTTCTTGTAGTGTTCATTGTTGTAATGATCGTTGTTGTAGTGTTTGTTGTTGTAGTGTTCGTTGTTGTAGTGTATGTTGTTGTAGTGTTCGTTGTTGTAGTGTTCATTGTTGTAAAGTTTGTTGTTGTGGTGTTTGTTGTTAAGGTTTTCGTAGTTGTAGTGTTCGTTGTTGTAGTGTTCGTTGTTCTGATTTTCGTTGTTGTAGTGTTCATTATTGTGATGTTCGTTGTTGTGGTGTTCGTTGTTTATAGTGGTCGTTGTTGAGAGGTTCGTTGTTGAGATGTTCGTTGTTGAGATGTTCGTTGTTGTAAAGTTCGTTGTTGTGGTGTTTGTTGTTAAGATGTTCGTAGTTGTAGTGTTCGTTGTTGTAGTATTCGTTGTTGAAGTGTTCGTTGTTCTGATTTTCGTTGTTGTAGTGTTCATTATTGTGGTGTTCGTTGTTGTGGTGTTCGTTGTTCTAGTGTTCGTTGTAGTAGTGTTCATTATTGTGGTGTTCGTTGTTGAGGTGTTCGTTGTTCTAGTGTTCGTTGTTGTAGTGTTCGTTGTTGAGATGTTCGTTGTTGAGATGTTCGTTTTTGTGATGGTCGTTGTTGTGATGTTCGTTGTTGTAGTGTTCATTGTTGAGATGTTCGTTATTGTGGTGTTCATTGTAGTAGTGTTCGTTGTTGAGATGTTCGTTGTTGAGATGTTCGTTGTTGTAGTGTTCGTTGTTTTAGTGTTCGTTGTTGTAGTGTTCGTTGTTGTGGTGTTCGTTGTGGTAGTGTTCGTTGTTGTAGTGTTCATTGTTGTAGTGTTCGTTGTTTTGGTGTTCGTTGTTGTAGTGTTCATTGTTGCAGTGTTCGTTGTTGTAGTGTTCGTTGTTGAGATATTCATTGTTGAGATGTTCGTTGTTGTAGTGTTCGTTGTTGAAATGTTCGTTGTTGAGAGGTTCGTTGTTGAGATGTTAGTTGTTGTGGTGGTCGTTGTTGTAATGTTCGTTGTTGTGATGTTCGTTGTTGTAGTGTTCGTTGTTGATATATTCGTTGTTGAGATGTTCGTTGTTGTGGTGTTCGTTGATGTGGTGTTCGTTGTTGTAGTGTTCGTTGTTGTAGTGTTCATATTTGTAGTGTTCGTTGTTGTAATATTCGTAGTTGTGGTGTTCGTTGTTGTACTGTTCATTGATATAGTGGTCGTTCTTGTAGTGTTCATTGTTGTAATGTTCGTTGTTGTAGTGTTTGTTGTTGTAGTGTTCGTTGTTGTAGTGTATGTTGTTGTAGTGTTCGTTGTTGTAGTGTTTGTTGTTGTAGTGTTCGTTGTTGTAGTGTATGTTGTTGTAGTGTTCGTTGTTGTAGTGTTCCTTGTTGTGGAGTTCGTTCTTATAACGTTCGTTGTTGTAGTGTTCGTTGTTGTGGTGTTCGTTGTTGTGGTGTTCGTTGTTGTAGTGTTCGTTGTTGAAGTGTTCGTTGTTGTTTTGTTCGTTGTTGTAGTGTTCAATGTTGTATTGTTCGTTGTTGTAGTGTTAATTATTGTAGTGTTCGTTGTAGTGGTGTTCGTTGTTGTAATGGTCGTTTTTGAGATTTTCGTTGTTGTAATGTTCGTTGTTGAGGTGTTCGTGTTTGTAAAGTTCGTTGTTGTGAAGTTCGTTGTTGTGGTGTTCGTTGTTGTCTTGTTCGTTGTTGTGGTGTTCGTTGTTGTAAAGTTCGTTTTTGTGGTGTTTGTTGTTAAGGTTTACGTAGCTGTAGTGTTCGTTGTTGTAGTGTTCGTTGTTCTGATTTTCGTTGTTGTAGTGTTCTTTATTGTGGTGTTCGTTATTGAGATGTTCGTTGTTGTGATGTTCGTTATTGTGATGTTCGTTCTTGTGGTGTTCGTTGTTGTAGTGTTCGTTATTGAGATGTTCGTTGTTGTGGTATTCGTTGTTGAAGTGTTCGTTGTTGAGATGTTCGTTGTTGTAGTGTTCGTTGTTGTAGTGTTCGTTGTTGTAGTGTTCGTTGTTGTAGTGTTCGTTTTTGAGATGTTCGTTGTTGAGATGTTCGTTGTTGTAGTGTTCGTTGTTGAGATGTTCGTTGTTGAGAAGTTCGTTGTTGAGATGTTCGTTGTTGTGGTGGTCGTTGTTGTAATGTTCGTTGTTGTGATGTTCGTTGTTGTAGTGTTCGTTGTAGAGATATTCGTTGTTGAGATGTTCGTTGTTGAGATGTTCGTTGTTGTGTTGTTCGTCGATGTGGTGTTCGTTGTTGTAGTGTTCGTTGTTGTAGTGTTCGTTGTTGTAGTGTTCATTGTTGTAAAGTTCGTTGTTGTTGTGTTCGTTGTTGTAATGTTCGTTGTTGTGGTGTTCGTTGTTTTACTGTTCGTTGTTGTAGTGTTCGTTCTTGAAGTGTTCATTGTTGTAATGATCGTTGTTGTAGTGTTTGTTGTTGTAGTGTTCGTTGTTGTAGTGTATGTTGTTGTAGTGTTCGTTGTTGTAGTGTTCGTTGTTGTGGAGTTCGTTCATATAACGTTCGTTGTTGTAGTGTTCGTTGTTCTAATGTTCGTTGTTGTAGCGTTCGTTGTTGTAGTGTTTGTTGTTGTAGTGTTCGTTGTTGTAATGTTAGTTGTTGTAGTGTTCATTGTTGTAATTTTCGTTGTTGTGGTGTTCGTTGTTGTAGTGTTCGTTGTTGTGGTGTTCGTTGTTGTGGTGTTCGTTGTTGTAGTGTTCGTTGTTGTGGTGTTCGTTGATGTGGTGTTCGTTGTTGTAGTGTTCGTTGTTGTAGTGTTCCTTGTTGTAGTGTTCATATTTGTAGTGGTCGTTGTTGTAATATTCGTAGTTGTGGTGTTCGTTGTTGTACTGTTCGTTGTTGTAGTGGTCGTTCTTGTAGTGTTCATTGTTGTAATGTTCGTTGTTGTAGTGTTTGTTGTTGTAGTGTTCGTTGCTGTAGTGTATGTTGTTGTAGTGTTCGTTGTTGTAGTGTTTGTTGTTGTAGTGTTCGTTTTTGTAGTGTATGTTGTTGTAGTGTTCGTTGTTGTAGTGTTCCTTGTTGTGGAGTTCGTTCTTATAACGTTCGTTGTTGTAGTGTTCGTTGTTGTGGTGTTCGTTGTTGTGGTGTTCGTTGTTGTAGTGTTCGTTGTTGTTTTGTTCGTTGTTGTAGTGTTCAATGTTGTATTGTTCGTTGTTGTAGTGTTAATTATTGTAGTGTTCGTTGTAGTGGTGTTCGTTGTTGTAATGGTCGTTTTTGTGATTTTCGTTGTTGTAATGTTCGTTGTTGAGGTGTTCGTGTTTGTAAAGTTCGTTGTTGTGGAGTTCGTTGTTGTGGTGTTCGTTGTTGTCTTGTTCGTTGTTGTGGTGTTCGTTGTTGTAAAGTTCGTTTTTGTGGTGTTTGTTGTTAAGGTTTTCGTAGCTGTATTGTTCGTTGTTGTAGTGTTAATTATTGTAGTGTTCGTTGTAGTGGTGTTCGTTGTTGTAATGGTCGTTTTTGTGATTTTCGTTGTTGTAATGTTCGTTGTTGAGGTGTTCGTGTTTGTAAAGTTCGTTGTTGTGAAGTTCGTTGTTGTGGTGTTCGTTGTTGTCTTGTTCGTTGTTGTGGTGTTCGTTGTTGTAAAGTTCGTTTTTGTGGTGTTTGTTGTTAAGGTTTACGTAGCTGTAGTGTTCGTTGTTGTAGTGTTCGTTGTTCTGATTTTCGTTGTTGTAGTGTTCTTTATTGTGGTGTTCGTTATTGAGATGTTCGTTGTTGTGATGTTCGTTCTTGTGATGTTCGTTCTTGTGGTGTTCGTTGTTGTAGTGTTCGTTATTGAGATGTTCGTTGTTGTGGTATTCGTTGTTGAAGTGTTCGTTGTTGAGATGTTCGTTGTTGTAGTGTTCGTTGTTGTAGTGTTCGTTGTTGTAGTGTTCGTTGTTGTAGTGTTCGTTTTTGAGATGTTCGTTGTTGAGATGTTCGTTGTTGTAGTGTTCGTTGTTGAGATGTTCGTTGTTGAGAAGTTCGTTGTTGAGATGTTCGTTGTTGTGGTGGTCGTTGTTGTAATGTTCGTTGTTGTGATGTTCGTTGTTGTAGTGTTCGTTGTAGAGATATTCGTTGTTGAGATGTTCGTTGTTGAGATGTTCGTTGTTGTGTTGTTCGTCGATGTGGTGTTCGTTGTTGTAGTGTTCGTTGTTGTAGTGTTCGTTGTTGTAGTGTTCATTGTTGTAAAGTTCGTTGTTGTTGTGTTCGTTGTTGTAATGTTCGTTGTTGTGGTGTTCGTTGTTTTACTGTTCGTTGTTGTAGTGTTCGTTCTTGTAGTGTTCATTGTTGTAATGATCGTTGTTGTAGTGTTTGTTGTTGTAGTGTTCGTTGTTGTAGTGTATGTTGTTGTAGTGTTCGTTGTTGTAGTGTTCATTGTTGTGGAGTTCGTTCTTATAACGTTCGTTGTTGTAGTGTTCGTTGTTCTAATGTTCGTTGTTGTAGCGTTCGTTGTTGTAGTGTTTGTTGTTGTAGTGTTCGTTGTTGTAATGTTAGTTGTTGTAGTGTTCATTGTTGTAATTTTCGTTGTTGTGGTGTTCGTTGTTGTAGTGTTCGTTGTTGTGGTGTTCGTTGTTGTGGTGTTCGTTGTTGTAGTGTTCGTTGTTGTGGTGTTCGTTGTTGTGGTGTTCGTTGTTGTAGTGTTCGTTGTTGAAGTGTTCGTTGTTGTTTTGTTCGTTGTTGTAGTGTTCAATGTTGTACTGTTCGTTGTTGTAGTGTTAATTATTGTAGTGTTCGTTGTTGTAATGGTCGTTTTTGTGATTTATGTTGTTGTAACGTTCGTTGTTGAGGTGATCGTTGTTGTAAAGTTCTTTGTTGTGGAGTTCGTTGTTGTGGTGTTCGTTGTTGTATTGTTCGTTGTTGTGGTGTTCGTTGTTGTAAAGTTCGTTGTTGTGGTGTTTGTTGTTAAGGTTTTCGTAGTTGTAGTGTTCGTTGTTCTGATTTTCGTTGTTGCAGTGTTCAATATTGTGATGTTCGTTGTTGTGGTGTTCGTTGTTTATAGTGTTCGTTGTTGAGATGTTCGTTGTTGAGATGTTCGTTGTTGAGATGTTCGTTGTTGTAAAGTTCGTTGTTGTGGTGTTTGTTGTTAAGATGTTCGTAGTTGTAGTGTTCGTTGTTGTAGTGTTCGTTGTTGAAGTATTCGTTGTTCTGATTTTCGTTGTTGTAGTGTTCATTATTGTGGTGTTCGTTGTTGTGGTGTTCGTTATTCTAGTGTTCGATGTTGTAGTGTTCGTTGTTGAGATGTTCATTGTTGAGATGTTCGTTGTTGTAGTGTTCGTTGTTGAAATGTTCGTTGTTGAGAGGTTGGTTGTTGAGATGTTCGTTGTTGTGGTGGTCGTTGTTGTAATGTTCGTTGTTGTGTTGTTCGTTGTTGTAGTGTTCGTTGTTGATATATTCGTTGTTGAGATGTTCGTTGTTGTGGTGTTCGTTGATGTGGTGTTCGTTGTTGTAGTGTTCGTTGTTGTAGTGTTCGTTGTTGTAGTGTTCATATTTGTAGTGGTCGTTGTTGTAATATTCGTAGTTGTGGTGTTCGTTGTTGTACTGTTCGTTGTTGTAGTGGTCGTTCTTGTAGTGTTCATTGTTGTAATGTTCGTTGTTGTAGTGTTTGTTGTTGTAGTGTTCGTTGCTGTAGTGTATGTTGTTGTAGTGTTCGTTGTTGTAGTGTTTGTTGTTGTAGTGTTCGTTTTTGTAGTGTATGTTGTTGTAGTGTTCGTTGTTGTAGTGTTCCTTGTTGTGGAGTTCGTTCTTATAACGTTCGTTGTTGTAGTGTTCGTTGTTGTGGTGTTCGTTGTTATGGTGTTCGTTGTTGTAGTGTTCGTTGTTGAAGTGTTCGTTGTTGTTTTGTTCGTTGTTGTAGTGTTCAATGTTGTATTGTTCGTTGTTGTAGTGTTAATTATTGTAGTGTTCGTTGTAGTGGTGTTCGTTGTTGTAATGGTCGTTTTTGTGATTTTCGTTGTTGTAATGTTCGTTGTTGAGGTGTTCGTGTTTGTAAAGTTCGTTGTTGTGGAGTTCGTTGTTGTGGTGTTCGTTGTTGTCTTGTTCGTTGTTTTGGTGTTCGTTGTTGTAAAGTTCGTTTTTGTGGTGTTTGTTGTTAAGGTTTTCGTAGCTGTAGTGTTCGTTGTTGTAGTGTTCGTTGTTCTGATTTTCGTTGTTGTAGTGTTCATTATTGTGGTGTTCGTTATTGAGATGTTCGTTGTTGTGATGTTCGTTCTTGTGATGTTCGTTCTTGTGGTGTTCATTGTAGTAGTGTTCGTTGTTGAGATGTTCGTTGTTGAGATGTTCGTTGTTGTAGTGTTCGTTGTTTTAGTGTTCGTTGTTGTAGTGTTCGTTGTTGTGGTGTTCGTTGTGGTAGTGTTCGTTGTTGTAGTGTTCATTGTTGTAGTGTTCGTTGTTTTGGTGTTCGTTGTTGTAGTGTTCGTTGTTGTAGTGTTCATTGTTGCAGTGTTCGTTGTTGTAGTGTTCGTTGTTGAGATATTCATTGTTGAGATGTTCGTTGTTGTAGTGTTCGTTGTTGAAATGTTCGTTGTTGAGAGGTTCGTTGTTGAGATGTTCGTTGTTGTGGTGGTCGTTGTTGTAATGTTCGTTGTTGTGATGTTCGTTGTTGTAGTGTTCGTTGTTGATATATTCGTTGTTGAGATGTTCGTTGTTGTGGTGTTCGTTGATGTGGTGTTCGTTGTTGTAGTGTTCGTTGTTGTAGTGTTCGTTGTTGTAGTGTTCGTTGTTGTAGTGTTCATATTTGTAGTGTTCGTTGTTGTAATATTCGTAGTTGTGGTGTTCGTTGTTGTACTGTTCATTGTTGTAGTGGTCGTTCTTGTAGTGTTCATTGTTGTAATGTTTGTTGTTGTAGTGTTTGTTGTTGTAGTGTTCGTTGTTGTAGTGTATGTTGTTGTAGTGTTCGTTGTTGTAGTGTTTGTTGTTGTAGTGTTCGTTGTTGTAGTGTATGTTGTTGTAGTGTTCGTTGTTGTAGTGTTCCTTGTTGTGGAGTTCGTTTTTATAACGTTCGTTGTTGTAGTGTTCGTTGTTGTGGGGTTCGTTGTTGTGGTGTTCGTTGTTGTAGTGTTCGTTGTTGAAGTGTTCGTTGTTGTTTTGTTCGTTGTTGTAGTGTTCAATGTTGTATTGTTCGTTGTTGTAGTGTTAATTATTGTAGTGTTCGTTGTAGTGGTGTTCGTTGTTGTAATGGTCGTTTTTGTGATTTTCGTTGTTGTAATGTTCGTTGTTGAGGTGTTCGTGTTTGTAAAGTTCGTTGTTGTGGAGTTCGTTGTTGTGGTGTTCGTTGTTGTCTTGTTCGTTGTTGTGGTGTTCGTTGTTGTAAAGTTCGTTTTTGTGGTGTTTGTTGTTAAGGTTTTCGTAGCTGTAGTGTTCGTTGTTGTAGTGTTAGTTGTTCTGATTTTTGTTGTTGTAGTGTTCTTTATTGTGGTGTTCGTTATTGAGATGTTCGTTGTTGTGATGTTCGTTCTTGTGATGTTCGTTCTTGTGGTGTTCGTTGTTGTAGTGTTCGTTGTTGAGATGTTCGTTGTTGTGGTATTCGTTGTTGAAGTGTTCGTTGTTGAGATGTTCGTTGTTGTAGTGTTCGTTGTTGTAGTGTTCGTTGTTGTAGTGTTCGTTGTTGTAGTGTTCGTTGTTATAGTGTTCGTTTTTGAGATGTTCGTTGTTGAGATGTTCGTTGTTGTAGTGTTCGTTGTTGAGATGTTCGTTGTTGAGAAGTTCGTTGTTGAGATGTTCGTTGTTGTGGTGGTCGTTGTTGTAATGTTCGTTGTTGTGATGTTCGTTGTTGTAGTGTTCGTTGTAGAGATATTCGTTGTTGAGATGTTCGTTGTTGAGATGTTCGTTGTTGTGTTGTTCGTCGATGTGGTGTTCGTTGTTGTAGTGTTCGTTGTTGTAGTGTTCGTTGTTGTAGTGTTCATTGTTGTAAAGTTCGTTGTTGTTGTGTTCGTTGTTGTAATGTTCGTTGTTGTGGTGTTCGTTATTTTACTGTTGGTTGTTGTAGTGTTCGTTCTTGTAGTGTTCATTGTTGTAATTATCGTTGTTGTAGTGTTTGTTGTTGTAGTGTTCGTTGTTGTAGTTTATGTTGTTGTAGTGTTCGTTGTTGTAGTGTTCATTGTTGTGGAGTTCGTTCTTATAACGTTCGTTGTTGTAGTGTTCGTTGTTCTAATGTTCGTTGTTGTGGTGTTCGTTGTTGTGGTATTCGTTGTTGTAGTGTTCGTTGTTGTGGTGTTCGTTGTTGTGGTGTTCGTTGTTGTAGTGTTCGTTGTTGAAGTGTTCGTTGTTGTTTTGTTCGTTGTTGTAGTGTTCAATGTTGTATTGTTCGTTGTTGTAGTGTTAATTATTGTAGTGTTCGTTGTAGTGGTGTTCGTTGTTGTAATGGTCGTTTTTGTGATTTATGTTGTTGTAACGTTCGTTGTTGAGGTGATCGTTGTTGTAAAGTTCGTTGTTGTGGAGTTCGTTGTTGTGGTGTTCGTTGTTGTATTGTTCGTTGTTGTGGTGTTCGTTGTTGTAAAGTTCGTTGTTGTGGTGTTTGTTGTTAAGGTTTTCGTAGTTGTAGTGTTCGTTGTTCTGATTTTCGTTGTTGTAGTGTTCAATATTGTGATGTTCGTTGTTGTGGTGTTCGTTGTTTATAGTGTTCGTTGTTTATAGTGTTCGTTGTCGAGATGTTCGTTGTTGAGATGTTCGTTGTTGTAAAGTTCGTTGTTGTGGTGTTTGTTGTTAAGATGTTCGTTGTTGTAGTGTTCGTTGTTGTAGTGTTCGTTGTTGAAGTATTCGTTGTTCTGATTTTCGTTGTTGTAGTGTTCATTATTGTGGTGTTCGTTGTTGTGGTGTTCGTTATTCTAGTGTTCGATGTTGTAGTGTTCGTTGTTGAGATGTTCATTGTTGAGATGTTCGTTGTTGTAGTGTTCGTTGTTGAAATGTTCGTTGTTGAGAGGTTCGTTGTTGAGATGTTCGTTGTTGTGGTGGTCGTTGTTGTAATGTTCGTTGTTGTGATGTTCGTTGTTGTAGTGTTCGTTGTTGATATATTCGTTGTTGAGATGTTCGTTGTTGTGGTGTTCGTTGATGTGGTGTTCGTTGTTGTAGTGTTCGTTGTTGTAGTGTTCGTTGTTGTAGTGTTCATATTTGTAGTGTTCGTTGTTGTAATATTCGTAGTTGTGGTGTTCGTTGTTGTACTGTTCGTTGTTGTAGTGGTCGTTCTTGTAGTGTTCATTGTTGTAATGTTCGTTGTTGTAGTGTTTGTTGTTGTAGTGTTCGTTGTTGAGATGTTCGTTGTTGAGAGGTTCGTTGTTGAGATGTTCGTTGTTGTAGTGGTCATTGTTGTAATGTTCGTTGTTGTGATGTTCGTTGTTGTAGTGTTCGTTGTTGAGATATTCGTTGTTGAGATGTTCGTTGTTGAGATGTTCGTTGTTGTGGTGTTCGTTGATGTGGTGTTCGTTGTTGTAGTGTTCGTTGTTGTAGTGTTCGTTGTTGTAGTGTTCGTTGTTGTAGAGTTCATTGTTGTAAAGTTCGTTGTTGTAGTGTTCGTTGTTGTAGTGTTCGTTGTTGTAGTGTTCGTTGTTGTAATGTTCGTTGTTGTGGTGTTCGTTGTTGTACTGTTCGTTGTTGTAGTGTTCGTTCTTGTAGTGTTCATTGTTGTAATGTTCGTTGTTGTAGTGTTTGTTGTTATAGTGTTCGTTGTTGTAGTGTATGTTGTTGTAGTTTTCGTTGTTGTAGTGTTTGTTGTTGTATTGTTCGTTGTTGTAGTGTATGTTGTTGTAGTGTTCGTTGTTGTAGTGTTCCTAGTTGTGGAGTTCGATCTTATAACGTTCGTTGTTGTACTGTTCGTTGTTGTGGTGTTCGTTGTTGTGGTGTTCGTTGTTGTAGTGTTCGTTGTTGAAGTGTTCGTTGTTGTTTTGTTCGTTGTTGTAGTGTTCAATGTTGTATTGTTCGTTGTTGTAGTGTTAATTATTGTAGTGTTCGTTGTAGTGGTGTTCGTTGTTGTAATGGTCGTTTTTGTGATTTTCGTTGTTGTAATGTTCGTTGTTGAGGTGTTCGTATTTGTAAAGTTCGTTGTTGTGGAGTTCGTTGTTGTGGTGTTCGTTGTTGTATTGTTCGTTGTTGTGGTGTTCGTTGTTGTAAAGTTCGTTGTTGTGGTGCTTGTTGTTAAGGTTTTCGTAGTTGTAGTGTTCGTTGTTGTAGTGTTCGTTTTTCTGATTTTCGTTGTTGTAGTGTTCATTATTGTGGTGTTCGTTGTTGAGATGTTCGTTGTTGTGATGTTCGTTGTTGTGATGTTCGTTCTTGTGGTGTTCGTTGTTGTAGTGTTCGTTGTTGAGATGTTCGTTGTTGTGGTGCTCGTTGTTGTAGTGTTCATTGTTTTAGTGTTCGTAGTTGAGATGTTCGTTGTTGAGACGTTCGATGTTGAAATGTTCGTTGTTGAGATGTTCGTTGTTGTGGTCTTCGTTGTTGTGATGTTCGTTGTTGTGGTGTTCGTTGTTGTAGTTTCGTTGTTGAGAGGTTCGTTGTTGAGATGTTCGTTGTTGAGATGTTCGTTGTTGTAAAGTTCGTTGTTGTGGTGTATGTTGTTGAGATGTTCGTTGATGAGATGTTCGTTGTTGTGGTGTTCATTGTTGTGATGTTCGATGTTGTGGTGTTCGTTGTTTATAGAGTTCGTTATTGAGAGGTTCGTTATTGAGATGTTCGTTGTTGAGATGTTCGTTGTTGTAAAGTTCGTTGTTGTGGTGTTTGTTGTTAAGATGTTCGTAGTTGTAGTGTTCGTTGTTGTAGTGTTCGTTGTTGAAGTGTTCGTTGTTCTGATTTTCGTTGTTGTAGTGTTCATTATTTTGGTGTTCGTTGTTGTGGTGTTCGTTGTTCTAGTGTTCGTTGATGTAGTGTTCATTATTGAGGAGTTCGTTGTTGTGGTGTTTGTTGTTCTAGTGTTCGTTGTTGTAGTGTTCGTTGTTGAGATGTTCGTTTTTGTGATGGTCGTTGTTGTGATGTTCGTTGTTGTAGTGTTCGTTGTTGAGATGTTCGTTGTTGTGGTGTTCGTTGTTGTAGTGTTAATTGTTGTAGTGTTCGTTCTTGAGATGTTCGTTGTTGAGATGTTCGTTGTTGTAGTGTTCGTTGTTTTTGTGTTCGTTGTTGTAGTGTTCGTTGTTTTAGTGTTCGTTGTTGTGGTGTTCGTTGTGGTAGTGTTCGTTGTTGTAGTGTTCGTTGTTGTAGTGTTCGTTGTTGTGGTGTTCGTTGTGGTAGTGTTCGTTGTTGTAGTGTTCGTTGTTGTAGTGTTCGTTGTTTTGGTGTTCGTTGTTTTGGTGTTCGTTGTTGTAGTGTTCGTTGTTGTTGTGTTCGTTGTTGAGATGTTCGTTGTTGAGATGTTCGTTGTTGTAGTGTTCGTTGTTGAGATGTTCGTTGTTGAGATGTTCGTTGTTGTAATGTTCGTTGTTGTGGTGTTCGTTATTTTACTGTTGGTTGTTGTAGTGTTCGTTCTTGTAGTGTTCATTGTTGTAATTATCGTTGTTGTAGTGTTTGTTGTTGTAGTGTTCGTTGTTGTAGTGTATGTTGTTGTAGTGTTCGTTGTTGTAGTGTTCATTGTTGTGGAGTTCGTTCTTATAACGTTCGTTGTTGTAGTGTTCGTTGTTCTAATGTTCGTTGTTGTGGTGTTCGTTGTTGTGGTATTCGTTGTTGTAGTGTTCGTTGTTGTGGTGTTCGTTGTTGTGGTGTTCGTTGTTGTAGTGTTCGTTGTTGAAGTGTTCGTTGTTGTTTTGTTCGTTGTTGTAGTGTTCAATGTTGTATTGTTCGTTGTTGTAGTGTTAATTATTGTAGTGTTCGTTGTAGTGGTGTTCGTTGTTGTAATGGTCGTTTTTGTGATTTATGTTGTTGTAACGTTCGTTGTTGAGGTGATCGTTGTTGTAAAGTTCGTTGTTGTGGAGTTCGTTGTTGTGGTGTTCGTTGTTGTATTGTTCGTTGTTGTGGTGTTCGTTGTTGTAAAGTTCGTTGTTGTGGTGTTTGTTGTTAAGGTTTTCGTAGTTGTAGTGTTCGTTGTTCTGATTTTCGTTGTTGTAGTGTTCAATATTGTGATGTTCGTTGTTGTGGTGTTCGTTGTTTATAGTGTTCGTTGTTTATAGTGTTCGTTGTCGAGATGTTCGTTGTTGAGATGTTCGTTGTTGTAAAGTTCGTTGTTGTGGTGTTTGTTGTTAAGATGTTCGTTGTTGTAGTGTTCGTTGTTGTAGTGTTCGTTGTTGAAGTATTCGTTGTTCTGATTTTCGTTGTTGTAGTGTTCATTATTGTGGTGTTCGTTGTTGTGGTGTTCGTTATTCTAGTGTTCGATGTTGTAGTGTTCGTTGTTGAGATGTTCATTGTTGAGATGTTCGTTGTTGTAGTGTTCGTTGTTGAAATGTTCGTTGTTGAGAGGTTCGTTGTTGAGATGTTCGTTGTTGTGGTGGTCGTTGTTGTAATGTTCGTTGTTGTGATGTTCGTTGTTGTAGTGTTCGTTGTTGATATATTCGTTGTTGAGATGTTCGTTGTTGTGGTGTTCGTTGATGTGGTGTTCGTTGTTGTAGTGTTCGTTGTTGTAGTGTTCGTTGTTGTAGTGTTCATATTTGTAGTGTTCGTTGTTGTAATATTCGTAGTTGTGGTGTTCGTTGTTGTACTGTTCGTTGTTGTAGTGGTCGTTCTTGTAGTGTTCATTGTTGTAATGTTCGTTGTTGTAGTGTTTGTTGTTGTAGTGTTCGTTGTTGAGATGTTCGTTGTTGAGAGGTTCGTTGTTGAGATGTTCGTTGTTGTAGTGGTCATTGTTGTAATGTTCGTTGTTGTGATGTTCGTTGTTGTAGTGTTCGTTGTTGAGATATTCGTTGTTGAGATGTTCGTTGTTGAGATGTTCGTTGTTGTGGTGTTCGTTGATGTGGTGTTCGTTGTTGTAGTGTTCGTTGTTGTAGTGTTCGTTGTTGTAGTGTTCGTTGTTGTAGAGTTCATTGTTGTAAAGTTCGTTGTTGTAGTGTTCGTTGTTGTAGTGTTCGTTGTTGTAGTGTTCGTTGTTGTAATGTTCGTTGTTGTGGTGTTCGTTGTTGTACTGTTCGTTGTTGTAGTGTTCGTTCTTGTAGTGTTCATTGTTGTAATGTTCGTTGTTGTAGTGTTTGTTGTTATAGTGTTCGTTGTTGTAGTGTATGTTGTTGTAGTTTTCGTTGTTGTAGTGTTTGTTGTTGTATTGTTCGTTGTTGTAGTGTATGTTGTTGTAGTGTTCGTTGTTGTAGTGTTCCTAGTTGTGGAGTTCGATCTTATAACGTTCGTTGTTGTACTGTTCGTTGTTGTGGTGTTCGTTGTTGTGGTGTTCGTTGTTGTAGTGTTCGTTGTTGAAGTGTTCGTTGTTGTTTTGTTCGTTGTTGTAGTGTTCAATGTTGTATTGTTCGTTGTTGTAGTGTTAATTATTGTGGAGTTCGTTGTTGTGGTGTTCGTTGTTGTATTGTTCGTTGTTGTGGTGTTCGTTGTTGTAAAGTTCGTTGTTGTGGTGCTTGTTGTTAAGGTTTTCGTAGTTGTAGTGTTCGTTGTTGTAGTGTTCGTTTTTCTGATTTTCGTTGTTGTAGTGTTCATTATTGTGGTGTTCGTTGTTGAGATGTTCGTTGTTGTGATGTTCGTTGTTGTGATGTTCGTTCTTGTGGTGTTCGTTGTTGTAGTGTTCGTTGTTGAGATGTTCGTTGTTGTGGTGCTCGTTGTTGTAGTGTTCATTGTTTTAGTGTTCGTAGTTGAGATGTTCGTTGTTGAGACGTTCGATGTTGAAATGTTCGTTGTTGAGATGTTCGTTGTTGTGGTCTTCGTTGTTGTGATGTTCGTTGTTGTGGTGTTCGTTGTTGTAGTTTCGTTGTTGAGAGGTTCGTTGTTGAGATGTTCGTTGTTGAGATGTTCGTTGTTGTAAAGTTCGTTGTTGTGGTGTATGTTGTTGAGATGTTCGTTGATGAGATGTTCGTTGTTGTGGTGTTCATTGTTGTGATGTTCGATGTTGTGGTGTTCGTTGTTTATAGAGTTCGTTTTTGAGAGGTTCGTTATTGAGATGTTCGTTGTTGAGATGTTCGTTGTTGTAAAGTTCGTTGTTGTGGTGTTTGTTGTTAAGATGTTCGTAGTTGTAGTGTTCGTTGTTGTAGTGTTCGTTGTTGAAGTGTTCGTTGTTCTGATTTTCGTTGTTGTAGTGTTCATTATTGTGGTGTTCGTTGTTGTGGTGTTCGTTGTTCTAGTGTTCGTTGATGTAGTGTTCATTATTGAGGAGTTCGTTGTTGTGGTGTTCGTTGTTCTAGTGTTCGTTGTTGTAGTGTTCGTTGTTGAGATGTTCGTTTTTGTGATGGTCGTTGTTGTGATGTTCGTTGTTGTAGTGTTCGTTGTTGAGATGTTCGTTGTTGTGGTGTTCGTTGTTGTAGTGTTAATTGTTGTAGTGTTCGTTGTTGAGATGTTCGTTGTTGAGATGTTCGTTGTTGTAGTGTTCGTTGTTTTTGTGTTCGTTGTTGTAGTGTTCGTTGTTTTAGTGTTCGTTGTTGTGGTGTTCGTTGTGGTAGTGTTCGTTGTTGTAGTGTTCGTTGTTGTAGTGTTCGTTGTTGTGGTGTTCGTTGTGGTAGTGTTCGTTGTTGTAGTGTTCGTTGTTGTAGTGTTCGTTGTTTTGGTGTTCGTTGTTTTGGTGTTCGTTGTTGTAGTTTTCGTTGTTGTTGTGTTCGTTGTTGAGATGTTCGTTGTTGAGATGTTCGTTGTTGTAGTGTTCGTTGTTGAGATGTTCGTTGTTGAGATGTTCGTTGTTGAGATTTTCGTTGTTGTGGTGTTCGTTGATGTGGTGTTCGTTGTTGTAGTGTTCGTTGTTGTAGTGTTCGTTGTTGTAGTGTTCGTTGTTGTAGTCTTCATTGTTGTAATGTTCGTTGTTGTGGTGTTCGTTGTTGTAATGTTCGTTCTTGTAGTGTTCGTTCTTGTAGTCTTCATTGTTGTAATGTTCGTTGTTGTAGTGTTTGTTGTTGTAGTGTTCGTTGTTGTAGTGTATGTTGTTGTAGTGTTCGTTGTTGTTGTGTTCGTTGTTGTAGTGTTCGTTGTTGAGATGTTCGTTGTTGTGGTGTTCGTTGTTGTGGTGTTCGTTGTTGTGGTGTTCGTTGTTGTGGTGTTCGTTGTTGAGATGTTCGTTGTTGTGGTGTTCGTTGTTGTGGTGTTCGTTGTTGTGGTGTTCGTTATTGTAGTGTTCGTTGTTCTAGTGTTCGTTGTTGTAGTGTTGGTTGTTGTAGTGTTCGTTGTTGTAATGTTCGTTGTTGTGGTGTTCGTTGTTGTAAAGTTCGTTTTTGTGGTGTTTGTTGTTAAGGTTTTCGTAGCTGTAGTGTTCGTTGTTGTAGTGTTCGTTGTTCTGATTTTCGTTGTTGTAGTGTTCTTTATTGTGGTGTTCGTTATTGAGATGTTCGTTGTTGTGATGTTCGTTCTTGTGATGTTCGTTCTTGTGGTGTTCGTTGTTGTAGTGTTCGTTGTTGAGATGTTCGTTGTTGTGGTATTCGTTGTTGAAGTGTTCGTTGTTGAGATGTTCGTTGTTGTAGTGTTCGTTGTTGTAGTGTTCGTTGTTGTAGTGTTCGTTGTTGTAGTGTTCGTTTTTGAGATGTTCGTTGTTGAGATGTTCGTTGTTGTAGTGTTCGTTGTTGAGATGTTCGTTGTTGAGAAGTTCGTTGTTGAGATGTTCGTTGTTGTGGTGGTCGTTGTTGTAATGTTCGTTGTTGTGATGTTCGTTGTTGTAGTGTTCGTTGTAGAGATATTCGTTGTTGAGATGTTCGTTGTTGAGATGTTCGTTGTTGTGTTGTTCGTCGATGTGGTGTTCGTTGTTGTAGTGTTCGTTGTTGTAGTGTTCGTTGTTGTAGTGTTCATTGTTGTAAAGTTCGTTGTTGTTGTGTTCGTTGTTGTAATGTTCGTTGTTGTGGTGTTCGTTGTTTTACTGTTGGTTGTTGTAGTGTTCGTTCTTGTAGTGTTCATTGTTGTAATGATCGTTGTTGTAGTGTTTGTTGTTGTAGTGTTCGTTGTTGTAGTGTATGTTGTTGTAGTGTTCGTTGTTGTAGTGTTCATTGTTGTGGAGTTCGTTCTTATAACGTTCGTTGTTGTAGTGTTCGTTGTTCTAATGTTCGTTGTTGTGGTGTTCGTTGTTGTGGTGTTCGTTGTTGTAGTGTTCGTTGTTGTGGTGTTCGTTGTTGTGGTGTTCGTTGTTGTAGTGTTCGTTGTTGTTTTGTTCGTTGTTGTAGTGTTCAATGTTGTATTGTTCGTTGTTGTAGTGTTAATTATTGTAGTGTTCGTTGTAGTGGTGTTCGTTGTTGTAATGGTCGTTTTTGTGATTTATGTTGTTGTAACGTTCGTTGTTGAGGTGATCGTTGTTGTAAAGTTCGTTGTTGGGGAGTTCGTTGTTGTGGTGTTCGTTGTTGTATTGTTCGTTGTTGTGGTGTTCGTTGTTGTAAAGTTCGTTGTTGTGGTGTTTGTTGTTAAGGTTTTCGTAGTTGTAGTGTTCGTTGTTCTGATTTTCGTTGATGTAGTGTTCAATATTGTGATGTTCGTTGTTGTGGTGTTCGTTGTTTATAGTGTTCGTTGTTGAGATGTTCGTTGTTGAGATGTTCGTTGTTGAGATGTTCGTTGTTGTAAAGTTCGTTGTTGTGGTGTTTGTTGTTAAGATGTTCGTAGTTGTAGTGTTCGTTGTTGTAGTGTTCGTTGTTGAAGTATTCGTTGTTCTGATTTTCGTTGTTGTAGTGTTCATTATTGTGGTGTTCGTTGTTGTGGTGTTCGTTATTCTAGTGTTCGATGTTGTAGTGTTCGTTGTTGAGATGTTCATTGTTGAGATGTTCGTTGTTGTAGTTTCGTTGTTGAGAGGTTCGTTGTTGAGATGTTCGTTGTTCAGATGTTCGTTGTTGTAAAGTTCGTTGTTGTGGTGTATGTTGTTGAGATGTTCGTTGATGAGATGTTCGTTGTTGTGGTGTTCATTGTTGTGATGTTCGTTGTTGTGGTGTTCGTTGTTTATAGAGTTCGTTGTTGAGAGGTTCGTTATTGAGATGTTCGTTGTTGAGATGTTCGTTGTTGTAAAGTTCGTTGTTGTGGTGTTTGTTGTTAAGATGTTCGTAGTTGTAGTGTTCGTTGTTGTAGTGTTCGTTGTTGAAGTGTTCGTTGTTCTGATTTTCGTTGTTGTAGTGTTCATTATTGTGGTGTTCGTTGTTGTGGTGTTCGTTGTTCTAGTGTTCGTTGATGTAGTGTTCATTATTGAGGTGTTCGTTGTTGTGGTGTTCGTTGTTCTAGTGTTCGTTGTTGTAGTGTTCGTTGTTGAGATGTTCGTTTTTGTGATGGTCGTTGTTGTGATGTTCGTTGTTGTAGTGTTCGTTGTTGAGATGTTCGTTGTTGTGGTGTTCGTTGTTGTAGTGTTAATTGTTGTAGTGTTCGTTGTTGAGATGTTCGTTGTTGAGATGTTCGTTGTTGTAGTGTTCGTTGTTTTTGTGTTCGTTGTTGTAGTGTTCGTTGTTTTAGTGTTCGTTGTTGTGGTGTTCGTTGTGGTAGTGTTCGTTGTTGTAGTGTTCGTTGTTGTAGTGTTCGTTGTTGTGGTGTTCGTTGTGGTAGTGTTCGTTGTTGTAGTGTTCGTTGTTGTAGTGTTCGTTGTTTTGGTGTTCGTTGTTTTGGTGTTCGTTGTTGTAGTTTTCGTTGTTGTTGTGTTCGTTGTTGAGATGTTCGTTGTTGAGATGTTCGTTGTTGTAGTGTTCGTTGTTGAGATGTTCGTTGTTGAGATGTTCGTTGTTGAGATTTTCGTTGTTGTGGTGTTCGTTGATGTGGTGTTCGTTGTTGTAGTGTTCGTTGTTGTAGTGTTCGTTGTTGTAGTGTTCGTTGTTGTAGTCTTCATTGTTGTAATGTTCGTTGTTGTGGTGTTCGTTGTTGTAATGTTCGTTCTTGTAGTGTTCGTTCTTGTAGTCTTCATTGTTGTAATGTTCGTTGTTGTAGTGTTTGTTGTTGTAGTGTTCGTTGTTGTAGTGTATGTTGTTGTAGTGTTCGTTGTTGTTGTGTTCGTTGTTGTAGTGTTCGTTGTTGAGATGTTCGTTGTTGTGGTGTTCGTTGTTGTGGTGTTCGTTGTTGTGGTGTTCGTTGTTGTGGTGTTCGTTGTTGAGATGTTCGTTGTTGTGGTGTTCGTTGTTGTGGTGTTCGTTGTTGTGGTGTTCGTTATTGTAGTGTTCGTTGTTCTAGTGTTCGTTGTTGTAGTGTTGGTTGTTGTAGTGTTCGTTGTTGTAATGTTCGTTGTTGTGGTGTTCGTTGTTGTAAAGTTCGTTTTTGTGGTGTTTGTTGTTAAGGTTTTCGTAGCTGTAGTGTTCGTTGTTGTAGTGTTCGTTGTTCTGATTTTCGTTGTTGTAGTGTTCTTTATTGTGGTGTTCGTTATTGAGATGTTCGTTGTTGTGATGTTCGTTCTTGTGATGTTCGTTCTTGTGGTGTTCGTTGTTGTAGTGTTCGTTGTTGAGATGTTCGTTGTTGTGGTATTCGTTGTTGAAGTGTTCGTTGTTGAGATGTTCGTTGTTGTAGTGTTCGTTGTTGTAGTGTTCGTTGTTGTAGTGTTCGTTGTTGTAGTGTTCGTTTTTGAGATGTTCGTTGTTGAGATGTTCGTTGTTGTAGTGTTCGTTGTTGAGATGTTCGTTGTTGAGAAGTTCGTTGTTGAGATGTTCGTTGTTGTGGTGGTCGTTGTTGTAATGTTCGTTGTTGTGATGTTCGTTGTTGTAGTGTTCGTTGTAGAGATATTCGTTGTTGAGATGTTCGTTGTTGAGATGTTCGTTGTTGTGTTGTTCGTCGATGTGGTGTTCGTTGTTGTAGTGTTCGTTGTTGTAGTGTTCGTTGTTGTAGTGTTCATTGTTGTAAAGTTCGTTGTTGTTGTGTTCGTTGTTGTAATGTTCGTTGTTGTGGTGTTCGTTGTTTTACTGTTGGTTGTTGTAGTGTTCGTTCTTGTAGTGTTCATTGTTGTAATGATCGTTGTTGTAGTGTTTGTTGTTGTAGTGTTCGTTGTTGTAGTGTATGTTGTTGTAGTGTTCGTTGTTGTAGTGTTCATTGTTGTGGAGTTCGTTCTTATAACGTTCGTTGTTGTAGTGTTCGTTGTTCTAATGTTCGTTGTTGTGGTGTTCGTTGTTGTGGTGTTCGTTGTTGTAGTGTTCGTTGTTGTGGTGTTCGTTGTTGTGGTGTTCGTTGTTGTAGTGTTCGTTGTTGTTTTGTTCGTTGTTGTAGTGTTCAATGTTGTATTGTTCGTTGTTGTAGTGTTAATTATTGTAGTGTTCGTTGTAGTGGTGTTCGTTGTTGTAATGGTCGTTTTTGTGATTTATGTTGTTGTAACGTTCGTTGTTGAGGTGATCGTTGTTGTAAAGTTCGTTGTTGGGGAGTTCGTTGTTGTGGTGTTCGTTGTTGTATTGTTCGTTGTTGTGGTGTTCGTTGTTGTAAAGTTCGTTGTTGTGGTGTTTGTTGTTAAGGTTTTCGTAGTTGTAGTGTTCGTTGTTCTGATTTTCGTTGATGTAGTGTTCAATATTGTGATGTTCGTTGTTGTGGTGTTCGTTGTTTATAGTGTTCGTTGTTGAGATGTTCGTTGTTGAGATGTTCGTTGTTGAGATGTTCGTTGTTGTAAAGTTCGTTGTTGTGGTGTTTGTTGTTAAGATGTTCGTAGTTGTAGTGTTCGTTGTTGTAGTGTTCGTTGTTGAAGTATTCGTTGTTCTGATTTTCGTTGTTGTAGTGTTCATTATTGTGGTGTTCGTTGTTGTGGTGTTCGTTATTCTAGTGTTCGATGTTGTAGTGTTCGTTGTTGAGATGTTCATTGTTGAGATGTTCGTTGTTGTAGTTTCGTTGTTGAGAGGTTCGTTGTTGAGATGTTCGTTGTTCAGATGTTCGTTGTTGTAAAGTTCGTTGTTGTGGTGTATGTTGTTGAGATGTTCGTTGATGAGATGTTCGTTGTTGTGGTGTTCATTGTTGTGATGTTCGTTGTTGTGGTGTTCGTTGTTTATAGAGTTCGTTGTTGAGAGGTTCGTTATTGAGATGTTCGTTGTTGAGATGTTCGTTGTTGTAAAGTTCGTTGTTGTGGTGTTTGTTGTTAAGATGTTCGTAGTTGTAGTGTTCGTTGTTGTAGTGTTCGTTGTTGAAGTGTTCGTTGTTCTGATTTTCGTTGTTGTAGTGTTCATTATTGTGGTGTTCGTTGTTGTGGTGTTCGTTGTTCTAGTGTTCGTTGATGTAGTGTTCATTATTGAGGTGTTCGTTGTTGTGGTGTTCGTTGTTCTAGTGTTCGTTGTTGTAGTGTTCGTTGTTGAGATGTTCGTTTTTGTGATGGTCGTTGTTGTGATGTTCGTTGTTGTAGTGTTCGTTGTTGAGATGTTCGTTGTTGTGGTGTTCGTTGTTGTAGTGTTAATTGTTGTAGTGTTCGTTGTTGAGATGTTCGTTGTTGAGATGTTCGTTGTTGTAGTGTTCGTTGTTTTTGTGTTCGTTGTTGTAGTGTTCGTTGTTTTAGTGTTCGTTGTTGTGGTGTTCGTTGTGGTAGTGTTCGTTGTTGTAGTGTTCGTTGTTGTAGTGTTCGTTGTTGTGGTGTTCGTTGTGGTAGTGTTCGTTGTTGTAGTGTTCGTTGTTGTAGTGTTCGTTGTTTTGGTGTTCGTTGTTTTGGTGTTCGTTGTTGTAGTTTTCGTTGTTGTTGTGTTCGTTGTTGAGATGTTCGTTGTTGAGATGTTCGTTGTTGTAGTGTTCGTTGTTGAGATGTTCGTTGTTGAGATGTTCGTTGTTGAGATTTTCGTTGTTGTGGTGTTCGTTGATGTGGTGTTCGTTGTTGTAGTGTTCGTTGTTGTAGTGTTCGTTGTTGTAGTGTTCGTTGTTGTAGTCTTCATTGTTGTAATGTTCGTTGTTGTGGTGTTCGTTGTTGTAATGTTCGTTCTTGTAGTGTTCGTTCTTGTAGTCTTCATTGTTGTAATGTTCGTTGTTGTAGTGTTTGTTGTTGTAGTGTTCGTTGTTGTAGTGTATGTTGTTGTAGTGTTCGTTGTTGTTGTGTTCGTTGTTGTAGTGTTCGTTGTTGAGATGTTCGTTGTTGTGGTGTTCGTTGTTGTGGTGTTCGTTGTTGTGGTGTTCGTTGTTGTGGTGTTCGTTGTTGAGATGTTCGTTGTTGTGGTGTTCGTTGTTGTGGTGTTCGTTGTTGTGGTGTTCGTTATTGTAGTGTTCGTTGTTCTAGTGTTCGTTGTTGTAGTGTTGGTTGTTGTAGTGTTCGTTGTTGTAATGTTCGTTGTTGTGGTGTTCGTTGTTGTAAAGTTCGTTTTTGTGGTGTTTGTTGTTAAGGTTTTCGTAGCTGTAGTGTTCGTTGTTGTAGTGTTCGTTGTTCTGATTTTCGTTGTTGTAGTGTTCTTTATTGTGGTGTTCGTTATTGAGATGTTCGTTGTTGTGATGTTCGTTCTTGTGATGTTCGTTCTTGTGGTGTTCGTTGTTGTAGTGTTCGTTGTTGAGATGTTCGTTGTTGTGGTATTCGTTGTTGAAGTGTTCGTTGTTGAGATGTTCGTTGTTGTAGTGTTCGTTGTTGTAGTGTTCGTTGTTGTAGTGTTCGTTGTTGTAGTGTTCGTTTTTGAGATGTTCGTTGTTGAGATGTTCGTTGTTGTAGTGTTCGTTGTTGAGATGTTCGTTGTTGAGAAGTTCGTTGTTGAGATGTTCGTTGTTGTGGTGGTCGTTGTTGTAATGTTCGTTGTTGTGATGTTCGTTGTTGTAGTGTTCGTTGTAGAGATATTCGTTGTTGAGATGTTCGTTGTTGAGATGTTCGTTGTTGTGTTGTTCGTCGATGTGGTGTTCGTTGTTGTAGTGTTCGTTGTTGTAGTGTTCGTTGTTGTAGTGTTCATTGTTGTAAAGTTCGTTGTTGTTGTGTTCGTTGTTGTAATGTTCGTTGTTGTGGTGTTCGTTGTTTTACTGTTGGTTGTTGTAGTGTTCGTTCTTGTAGTGTTCATTGTTGTAATGATCGTTGTTGTAGTGTTTGTTGTTGTAGTGTTCGTTGTTGTAGTGTATGTTGTTGTAGTGTTCGTTGTTGTAGTGTTCATTGTTGTGGAGTTCGTTCTTATAACGTTCGTTGTTGTAGTGTTCGTTGTTCTAATGTTCGTTGTTGTGGTGTTCGTTGTTGTGGTGTTCGTTGTTGTAGTGTTCGTTGTTGTGGTGTTCGTTGTTGTGGTGTTCGTTGTTGTAGTGTTCGTTGTTGTTTTGTTCGTTGTTGTAGTGTTCAATGTTGTATTGTTCGTTGTTGTAGTGTTAATTATTGTAGTGTTCGTTGTAGTGGTGTTCGTTGTTGTAATGGTCGTTTTTGTGATTTATGTTGTTGTAACGTTCGTTGTTGAGGTGATCGTTGTTGTAAAGTTCGTTGTTGGGGAGTTCGTTGTTGTGGTGTTCGTTGTTGTATTGTTCGTTGTTGTGGTGTTCGTTGTTGTAAAGTTCGTTGTTGTGGTGTTTGTTGTTAAGGTTTTCGTAGTTGTAGTGTTCGTTGTTCTGATTTTCGTTGATGTAGTGTTCAATATTGTGATGTTCGTTGTTGTGGTGTTCGTTGTTTATAGTGTTCGTTGTTGAGATGTTCGTTGTTGAGATGTTCGTTGTTGAGATGTTCGTTGTTGTAAAGTTCGTTGTTGTGGTGTTTGTTGTTAAGATGTTCGTAGTTGTAGTGTTCGTTGTTGTAGTGTTCGTTGTTGAAGTATTCGTTGTTCTGATTTTCGTTGTTGTAGTGTTCATTATTGTGGTGTTCGTTGTTGTGGTGTTCGTTATTCTAGTGTTCGATGTTGTAGTGTTCGTTGTTGAGATGTTCATTGTTGAGATGTTCGTTGTTGTAGTTTCGTTGTTGAGAGGTTCGTTGTTGAGATGTTCGTTGTTCAGATGTTCGTTGTTGTAAAGTTCGTTGTTGTGGTGTATGTTGTTGAGATGTTCGTTGATGAGATGTTCGTTGTTGTGGTGTTCATTGTTGTGATGTTCGTTGTTGTGGTGTTCGTTGTTTATAGAGTTCGTTGTTGAGAGGTTCGTTATTGAGATGTTCGTTGTTGAGATGTTCGTTGTTGTAAAGTTCGTTGTTGTGGTGTTTGTTGTTAAGATGTTCGTAGTTGTAGTGTTCGTTGTTGTAGTGTTCGTTGTTGAAGTGTTCGTTGTTCTGATTTTCGTTGTTGTAGTGTTCATTATTGTGGTGTTCGTTGTTGTGGTGTTCGTTGTTCTAGTGTTCGTTGATGTAGTGTTCATTATTGAGGTGTTCGTTGTTGTGGTGTTCGTTGTTCTAGTGTTCGTTGTTGTAGTGTTCGTTGTTGAGATGTTCGTTTTTGTGATGGTCGTTGTTGTGATGTTCGTTGTTGTAGTGTTCGTTGTTGAGATGTTCGTTGTTGTGGTGTTCGTTGTTGTAGTGTTAATTGTTGTAGTGTTCGTTGTTGAGATGTTCGTTGTTGAGATGTTCGTTGTTGTAGTGTTCGTTGTTTTTGTGTTCGTTGTTGTAGTGTTCGTTGTTTTAGTGTTCGTTGTTGTGGTGTTCGTTGTGGTAGTGTTCGTTGTTGTAGTGTTCGTTGTTGTAGTGTTCGTTGTTGTGGTGTTCGTTGTGGTAGTGTTCGTTGTTGTAGTGTTCGTTGTTGTAGTGTTCGTTGTTTTGGTGTTCGTTGTTTTGGTGTTCGTTGTTGTAGTGTTCGTTGTTGTTGTGTTCGTTGTTGAGATGTTCGTTGTTGAGATGTTCGTTGTTGTAGTGTTCGTTGTTGAGATGTTCGTTGTTGAGATGTTCGTTGTTGAGATTTTCGTTGTTGTGGTGTTCGTTGATGTGGTGTTCGTTGTTGTAGTGTTCGTTGTTGTAGTGTTCGTTGTTGTAGTGTTCGTTGTTGTAGTCTTCATTGTTGTAATGTTCGTTGTTGTGGTGTTCGTTGTTGTAATGTTCGTTCTTGTAGTGTTCGTTCTTGTAGTCTTCATTGTTGTAATGTTCGTTGTTGTAGTGTTTGTTGTTGTAGTGTTCGTTGTTGTAGTGTATGTTGTTGTAGTGTTCGTTGTTGTTGTGTTCGTTGTTGTAGTGTTCGTTGTTGAGATGTTCGTTGTTGTGGTGTTCGTTGTTGTGGTGTTCGTTGTTGTGGTGTTCGTTGTTGTGGTGTTCGTTGTTGAGATGTTCGTTGTTGTGGTGTTCGTTGTTGTGGTGTTCGTTGTTGTGGTGTTCGTTATTGTAGTGTTCGTTGTTCTAGTGTTCGTTGTTGTAGTGTTGGTTGTTGTAGTGTTCGTTGTTGTAATGTTCGTTGTTGTGGTGTTCGTTGTTGTAAAGTTCGTTTTTGTGGTGTTTGTTGTTAAGGTTTTCGTAGCTGTAGTGTTCGTTGTTGTAGTGTTCGTTGTTCTGATTTTCGTTGTTGTAGTGTTCTTTATTGTGGTGTTCGTTATTGAGATGTTCGTTGTTGTGATGTTCGTTCTTGTGATGTTCGTTCTTGTGGTGTTCGTTGTTGTAGTGTTCGTTGTTGAGATGTTCGTTGTTGTGGTATTCGTTGTTGAAGTGTTCGTTGTTGAGATGTTCGTTGTTGTAGTGTTCGTTGTTGTAGTGTTCGTTGTTGTAGTGTTCGTTGTTGTAGTGTTCGTTTTTGAGATGTTCGTTGTTGAGATGTTCGTTGTTGTAGTGTTCGTTGTTGAGATGTTCGTTGTTGAGAAGTTCGTCGTTGAGATGTTCGTTGTTGTGGTGGTCGTTGTTGTAATGTTCGTTGTTGTGATGTTCGTTGTTGTAGTGTTCGTTATAGAGATATTCGTTGTTGAGATGTTCGTTGTTGAGATGTTCGTTGTTGTGTTGTTCGTCGATGTGGTGTTCGTTGTTGTAGTGTTCGTTGTTGTAGTGTTCGTTGTTGTAGTGTTCATTGTTGTAAAGTTCGTTGTTGTTGTGTTCGTTGTTGTAATGTTCGTTGTTGTGGTGTTCGTTGTTTTACTGTTGGTTGTTGTAGTGTTCGTTCTTGTAGTGTTCATTGTTGTAATGATCGTTGTTGTAGTGTTTGTTGTTGTAGTGTTCGTTGTTGTAGTGTATGTTGTTGTAGTGTTCGTTGTTGTAGTGTTCATTGTTGTGGAGTTCGTTCTTATAACGTTCGTTGTTGTAGTGTTCGTTGTTCTAATGTTCGTTGTTGTGGTGTTCGTTGTTGTGGTGTTCGTTGTTGTAGTGTTCGTTGTTGTGGTGTTCGTTGTTGTGGTGTTCGTTGTTGTAGTGTTCGTTGTTGTTTTGTTCGTTGTTGTAGTGTTCAATGTTGTATTGTTCGTTGTTGTAGTGTTAATTATTGTAGTGTTCGTTGTAGTGGTGTTCGTTGTTGTAATGGTCGTTTTTGTGATTTATGTTGTTGTAACGTTCGTTGTTGAGGTGATCGTTGTTGTAAAGTTCGTTGTTGTGGAGTTCGTTGTTGTGGTGTTCGTTGTTGTATTGTTCGTTGTTGTGGTGTTCGTTGTTGTAAAGTTCGTTGTTGTGGTGTTTGTTGTTAAGGTTTTCGTAGTTGTAGTGTTCGTTGTTCTGATTTTCGTTGATGTAGTGTTCAATATTGTGATGTTCGTTGTTGTGGTGTTCGTTGTTTATAGTGTTCGTTGTTGAGATGTTCGTTGTTGAGATGTTCGTTGTTGTAAAGTTCGTTGTTGTGGTGTTTGTTGTTAAGATGTTCGTAGTTGTAGTGTTCGTTGTTGTAGTGTTCGTTGTTGAAGTATTCGTTGTTCTGATTTTCGTTGTTGTAGTGTTCATTATTGTGGTGTTCGTTGTTGTGGTGTTCGTTATTCTAGTGTTCGATGTTGTAGTGTTCGTTGTTGAGATGTTCATTGTTGAGATGTTCGTTGTTGTAGTGTTCGTTGTTGAAATGTTCGTTGTTGAGAGGTTCGTTGTTGAGATGTTCGTTGTTGTGGTGGTCGTTGTTGTAATGTTCGTTGTTGTGATGTTCGTTGTTGTAGTGTTCGTTGTTGATATATTCGTTGTTGAGATGTTCGTTGTTGTGGTGTTCGTTGATGTGGTGTTCGTTGTTGTAGTGTTCGTTGTTGTAGTGTTCGTTGTTGTAGTGTTCATATTTGTAGTGTTCGTTGTTGTAATATTCGTAGTTGTGGTGTTCGCTGTTGTACTGTTCGTTGTTGTAGTGGTCGTTCTTGTAGTGTTCATTGTTGTAATGTTCGTTGTTGTAGAGTTTACTGTTGTAGTGTTCGTTGTTGAGATGTTCGTTGTTGAGAGGTTCGTTGTTGAGATGTTCGTTGTTGTAGTGGTCGTTGTTGTAATGTTCGTTGTTGTGATGTTCGTTGTTGTAGTGTTCGTTGTTGAGATATTCGTTGTTGAGATGTTCGTTGTTGAGATGTTTGTTGTTGTGGTGTTCGTTGATGTGGTGTTCGTTGTTGTAGTGTTCGTTGTTGTAGTGTTCGTTGTTGTAGTGTTCGTTGTTGTAGTGTTCATTGTTGTAAAGTTCGTTGTTGTAGTGTTCGTTGTTGTAGTGTTCGTTGTTGTAGTGTTCGTTGTTGTAATGTTCGTTGTTGTGGTGTTCGTTGTTGTACTGTTCGTTGTTGTAGTGTTCGTTCTTGTAGTGTTCATTGTTGTAATGTTCGTTGTTGTAGTGTTTGTTGTTATAGTGTTCGTTGTTGTAGTGTATGTTGTTGTAGTTTTCGTTGTTGTAGTGTTTGTTGTTGTATTGTTCGTTGTTGTAGTGTATGTTGTTGTAGTGTTCGTTGTTGTAGTGTTCCTTGTTGTGGAGTTCGATCTTATAACGTTCGTTGTTGTACTGTTCGTTGTTGTGGTGTTCGTTGTTGTGGTGTTCGTTGTTGTAGTGTTCGTTGTTGAAGTGTTCGTTGTTGTTTTGTTCGTTGTTGTAGTGTTCTATGTTGTATTGTTCGTTGTTGTAGTGTTAATTATTGTAGTGTTCGTTGTAGTGGTGTTCGTTGTTGTAATGGTCGTTTTTGTGATTTTCGTTGTTGTAATGTTCGTTGTTGAGGTGTTCGTGTTTGTAAAGTTCGTTGTTGTGGAGTTCGTTGTTGTGGTGTTCGTTGTTGTATTGTTCGTTGTTGTGGTGTTCGTTGTTGTAAAGTTCGTTGTTGTGGTGCTTGTTGTTAAGGTTTTCGTAGTTGTAGTGTTCGTTGTTGTAGTGTTCGTTTTTCTGATTTTCGTTGTTGTAGTGTTCATTATTGTGGTGTTCGTTGTTGTGATGTTCGTTGTTGTGATGTTCGTTCTCGTGGTGTTCGTTGTTGTAGTGTTCGTTGTTGAGATGTTCGTTGTTGTGGTGCTCGTTGTTGTAGTGTTCATTGTTTTAGTGTTCGTAGTTGAGATGTTCGTTGTTGAGACGTTCGATGTTGAAATGTTCGTTGTTGAGATGTTCGTTGTTGTGGTCTTCGTTGTTGTGATGTTCGTTGTTGTGGTGTTCGTTGTTGTAGTTTCGTTGTTGAGAGGTTCGTTGTTGAGATGTTCGTTGTTGAGATGTTCGTTGTTGTAAAGTTCGTTGTTGTGGTGTATGTTGTTGAGATGTTCGTTGATGAGATGTTCGTTGTTGTGGTGTTCATTGTTGTGATGTTCGTTGTTGTGGTGTTCGTTGTTTATAGAGTTCGTTGTTGAGAGGTTCGTTGTTGAGATGTTCGTTGTTGAGATGTTCGTTGTTGTAAAGTTCGTTGTTGTGGTGTTTGTTGTTAAGATGTTCGTAGTTGTAGTGTTCGTTGTTGTAGTGTTCGTTGTTGAAGTGTTCGTTGTTCTGATTTTCGTTGTTGTAGTGTTCATTATTGTGGTGTTCGTTGTTGTGGTGTTCGTTGTTCTAGTGTTCGTTGATGTAGTGTTCATTATTGAGGTGTTCGTTGTTGTGGTGTTCGTTGTTCTAGTGTTCGTTGTTGTAGTGTTCGTTGTTGAGATGTTCGTTTTTGTGATGGTCGTTGTTGTGATGTTCGTTGTTGTAGTGTTCGTTGTTGAGATGTTCGTTGTTGTGGTGTTCGTTGTTGTAGTGTTAATTGTTATAGTGTTCGTTGTTGAGATGTTCGTTGTTGAGATGTTCGTTGTTGTAGTGTTCGTTGTTTTTGTGTTCGTTGTAGTAGTGTTCGTTGTTTTAGTGTTCGTTGTTGTGGTGTTCGTTGTGGTAGTGTTCGTTGTTGTAGTGTTCGTTGTTGTAGTGTTCGTTGTTGTGGTGTTCGTTGTGGTAGTGTTCGTTGTTGTAGTGTTCGTTGTTGTAGTGTTCGTTGTTTTGGTGTTCGTTGTTTTGGTGTTCGTTGTTGTAGTGTTCGTTGTTGTTGTGTTCGTTGTTGAGATGTTCGTTGTTGAGATGTTCGGTGTTGTAGTGTTCGTTGTTGAGATGTTCGTTGTTGAGATGATCGTTGTTGAGATTTTCGTTGTTGTGGTGTTCGTTGATGTGGTGTTCGTTGTTGTAGTGTTCGTTGTTGTAGTGTTCGTTGTTGTAGTGTTCGTTGTTGTAGTCTTCATTGTTGTAATGTTCGTTGTTGTGGTGTTCGTTGTTGTAATGTTCGTTCTTGTAGTGTTCGTTCTTGTAGTCTTCATTGTTGTAATGTTCGTTGTTGTAGTGTTTGTTGTTGTAGTGTTCGTTGTTGTAGTGTATGTTGTTGTAGTGTTCGTTGTTGTTGTGTTCGTTGTTGTAGTGTTCGTTGTTGAGAAGTTAGTTGTTGTCGTGTTCGTTGTTGTGGTGTTCGTTGTTGTGGTGTTCGTTGTTGTGGTGTTCGTTGTTGAGATGTTCGTTGTTGTGGTGTTCGTTGTTGTGGTGTTCGTTGTTGTGGTGTTCGTTATTGTAGTGTTCGTTGTTCTAGTGTTCGTTGTTGTAGTGTTGGTTGTTGTAGTGTTCGTTGTTGTAATGTTCGTTGTTGTGGTGTTCGTTGCTGTAATGTTCGTTCTTGTAGTGTTCGTTCTTGTAGTCTTCATTGTTGTAATGTTCGTTGTTGTAGTGTTTGTTGTTGTAGTGTTCGTTGTTGAATTGATCGTTGTTGTAGTGTTCGTCGTTGTAGTGTTCGTTGTTGTAGTGTTCGTTGTTGTTGTGTTCATTGTTGTAGTGTTCGTTTTTGAGATGTTCGTTGTTGTGGTGTTCGTTATTGTGGTGTTCGTTGTTGTGGTGTTCGTTGTTGTGGTGTTCATTGTACTAGTGTTCGTTGTTGTAGCGTTCGTTGTTGTAGTGTTCGTTGTTGTGGTGGTCGTTGTTCTAGTGTTCGTTGTTGTGGTGTTTGTTGTTGTAGTGTTCGTTGTTGTAGTGTTCATTGTTGTAAAGTTCGTTTTTGTAGTATTCGTTGTTGTAGTGTTCGTTGTTGTGGTGTTCGTTGTTGTAGTGTTTGTTGTTGTAGTGTTCGTTGTTGTAGTGTATGTTGTTGTAGTGTTCCTTGTTGTGGAGATCATTCTTATAACGTTCGTTGTTGTAGTGTTCGTGGTTCTAATGTTTGTTGTTATGGTGTTCGTTGTTGTAGCGTTCGTTGTTGTAGTGTTTGTTGTTGTAGTGTTCGTTGTTCTAATGTTAGTTCTTGTAGTGTTCATTGTTGTAATTTTCGTTGTTGTGGTGTTCGTTGTTGTAGTGTTCGGTGTTGTGGAGTTCGTTGTTGTAGTGTTCGTTGTTGTGGTGTTCGTTGTTGTAGTGTTCGTTGTTGAAGTGTTCGTTGTTGTTTTGTTCGCTGATGTAGTGTTAATTATTGTAGTGTTCGTTGTTGTAGTGTTCGTTGTTGTAATGGTCGTTTTTGTGATTTTCGATTTTGTAATGTTCGTTGTTGAGGTGTTCGTTGTTGTTAAGTTCGTTGTTGTGGTGTTCGTTGTTGTGGTGTTCGTTGTTGTAATGTTCGTTGTTGTGGTGTTAGTTGTTGTAAAGTTCGTTGTTGTGGTTTTTGTTGTTAAGGTTTTCGTAGTTGTAGTTTTCGTTGTTGTAGTGTTCGTTGTATTAGTGTTCGCTGTTCTGATTTTCGTTGTTGTAGTGTTCATTATTGTGGTGTTCGTTGTTGTAGTGTTCGTTGTTGGACTGTTCGTTGTTGAGATGTTCGTTGTTGTGATGTTCGTTGATGTGATGTTTGTTCTTGTGGTGTTGTTGTTGTAGTGATCGTTGTTGAGATGTTCGTCGTTGTGGTGCTCGTTGTTGTAGTGTTTATTGTTGTAGTGTTCGTAGCTGAGATGTTCGTTGATGAGATGTTCGTTGTTGTGGTCTTCGTTGTTGTGATGTTCGTTGTTGTGGTGTTCGTTGTTGTAGTGTTCGTTGTTGAGAGGTTCGTTGTTGAGATGTTCGTTGTTGAGATGTTCGTTGTTGTAAAGTTAGTTGTTGTGGTGTTTGCTGTTGAGATGTTCGTAGTTTTAGTGTTTGTTGTTGAGATGTTCGTTGTTGTGGTGTTCATTGTTGTGGTGCTCGTTGTTGTAGTGTTCATTGTTGTAGTGTTCGAAGTTGAGATGTTCGTTGATGAGATGTTCGTTGTGGTAAAGTTCGTTGTTGTGTTGTTTGCTGTTGAGATGTTCGTAGTTTTAGAGTTTGTTGTTGAGATGTTCGTTGTTGTGTTGTTCGTTGTTGTGATGTTCGTTGTTCTGATTTTCGTTGTTGTAGTGTTCATTATTGTGGTGTTCGTTGTTGTGGTGTAAGTTGTTCTAGTGTTCGTTGTTGTTGTGTTCGTTGTTGAGATGTTCGTAGTTGAGATGTTTGTTTTTGTGATGGTCGTTGTTGTGATGTTCGTTGTTGTAGTGTTCGTTGTTGAGGTGTTCGTTGTGGTGGTGTTCGTTGTTGTAGTGTTCGTTGTAGTAGTGTTCGTTGTTTTGGTGTTCGTTGTTGTAGTGTTCGTTGTTGTAGTGTTCGTTGTTGTAGTGTTCGTTGTTGTAGTGTTCATTGTTGAGATGTTCGTTGTTGAGAAATTCGTTGTTGTAGTGTTCGTTGTTGAGATGTTCGTTGTTGAGAGATTCGTTGTTGAGATGTGCGTTGTTGTGGTGGTCGTTGTTGAAATGTTCGTTGTTGTGATGTTCGTTGTTGTAGTGTTCGTTGTAGATATGTTCGTTGTTGAGATGTTCGTTGTTGAGATGTTCGTTGTTGTGGTGTTCGTTGATGTGGTGTTCGTTGTTGTAGTGTTCGTTGTTGTAGTGCTCGTTGTTGTAGTGTTCGTTGTTGTGGTGTTCGTTGTTGAGATGTTGGTTGTTGTAGTGTTCGCTGTTGTAGTGTTCGTTGTTGTAGTGTTCGTTGTTATAGTGTTCGTTGTTTTAGTATTCGTTGTTGTAGTGTTCGTTTTGTGATTTTCGTTGTTGGAGTGTTCATTATTGTGGTGTTCGTTGTTGTGGTGTTGGTTGTTTTTAGTGATCGTTGTTGTAGTGTATGTTGTTGTAGTGTTCGTTGTTGTAGTGTTCCTTGTTGTAATGTCCGTTGTTGTTGTGTTCGTTGTTGTAATGATCGTTTTTGTGATCTTCGTTGTTGTAATGTTCGTTGTTGTAGTGTTCGTTGTTGTAGTGTTCGTTGTTGTAGTGTTCGTTTTTCTGATTTTCGTTGTTGTAGTGTTCATTGTGTTCATTATTGTGGTGTTCGTTGTTGTAGAGTTCGTTTTTGTACTGTACGTTGTTGAGATGTTCGTTGTTGAGATGTTCGTTGTTGTAATGTTCGTTCTTGTCGTGTTCGTTGTTGTAGTGTTCGTTGTTAAGATGTTCGTTGTTGTTGTGATCGTTGTTGTAGTGTTCATTGTTGTAGTGTTCGTAGTTCAGATGTTCGTTTTTGAAACGTTCGTTGTTGAGATGTTCGTTGTTGAGATGTTCGTTGTTGTCGTATTTCTTTGTTGAGATGTTCGTTGTTGAGATGTTCGTTGTTGAGATTTTCGTTGTTGTGGTGTTCGTTGATGTGGTGTTCGTTGTTGTAGTGTTCGTTGTTGTAGTGTTCGTTGTTGTAGTGTTCGTTGTTGTAGTCTTCATTGTTGTAATGTTCGTTGTTGTGGTGTTCGTTGTTGTAATGTTCGTTCTTGTAGTGTTCGTTCTTGTAGTCTTCATTGTTGTAATGTTCGTTGTTGTAGTGTTTGTTGTTGTAGTGTTTGTTGTTGTAGTATTCGTTGTTGTAGTGTATGTTGTTGTAGTGTTCGTTGTTGTTGTGTTCGTTGTTGTAGTGTTCGTTGTTGAGATGTTCGTTGTTGTGGTGTTCGTTGTTGTGGTGTTCGTTGTTGTGGTGTTCGTTGTTGTGGTGTTCGTTGTTGAGATGTTCGTTGTTGTGGTGTTCGTTGTTGTGGTGTTCGTTGTTGTGGTGTTCGTTATTGTAGTGTTCGTTGTTCTAGTGTTCATTGTTGTAGTGTTGGTTGTTGTAGTGTTCGTTGTTGTAATGTTCGTTGTTGTGGTGTTCGTTGTTGTAATGTTCGTTCTTGTAGTGTTCGTTCTTGTAGTCTTCATTGTTGTAATGTTCGTTGTTGTAGTGTTTGTTGTTGTAGTGTTCGTTGTTGAATTGATCGTTGTTGTAGTGTTCGTCGTTGTAGTGTTCGTTGTTGTAGTGTTCGTTGTTGTTGTGTTCATTGTTGTAGTGTTCGTTTTTGAGATGTTCGTTGTTGTGGTGTTCGTTGTTGTGGTGTTCGTTGTTGTAATGTTCGTTGTTGTGGTGTTCGTTGTTGTAAAGTTCGTTGTTGTGGTGTTTGTTGTTAAGGTTTTCGTAGTTGTAGTTTTCGTTGTTGTAGTGTTCGTTGTATTAGTGTTCGCTGTTCTGATTTTCATTGTTGTAGTGTTCATTATTGTGGTGTTCGTTGTTGTAGTGTTCGTTGTTGGACTGTTCGTTGTTGAGATGTTCGTTGTTGTGATGTTCGTTGATGTGATGTTTGTTCTTGTGGTGTTGTTGTTGTAGTGATCGTTGTTGAGATGTTCGTCGTTGTGGTGCTCGTTGTTGTAGTGTTTATTGTTGTAGTGTTCGTAGCTGAGATGTTCGTTGATGAGATGTTCGTTGTTGTGGTCTTCGTTGTTGTGATGTTCGTTGTTGTGGTGTTCGTTGTTGTAGTGTTCGTTGTTGAGAGGTTCGTTGTTGAGATGTTCGTTGTTGAGATGTTCGTTGTTGTAAAGTTAGTTGTTGTGGTGTTTGCTGTTGAGATGTTCGTAGTTTTAGTGTTTGTTGTTGAGATGTTCGTTGTTGTGGTGTTCATTGTTGTGGTGCTCGTTGTTGTAGTGTTCATTGTTGTAGTGTTCGAAGTTGAGATGTTCGTTGATGAGATGTTCGTTGTTGTAAAGTTCGTTGTTGTGTTGTTTGCTGTTGAGATGTTCGTAGTTTTTAGAGTTTGTTGTTGAGATGTTCGTTGTTGTGTTGTTCGTTGTTGTGATGTTCGTTGTTCTGATTTTCGTTGTTGTAGTGTTCATTATTGTGGTGTTCGTTGTTGTGGTGTAAGTTGTTCTAGTGTTCGTTGTTGTTGTGTTCGTTGTTGAGATGTTCGTAGTTGAGATGTTTGTTTTTGTGATGGTCGTTGTTGTGATGTTCGTTGTTGTAGTGTTCGTTGTTGTGGTGTTCGTTGTGGTGGTGTTCGTTGTTGTAGTGTTCGTTGTAGTAGTGTTCGTTGTTTTGGTGTTCGTTGTTGTAGTGTTCGTTGTTGTAGTGTTCGTTGTTGTAGTGTTCGTTGTTGTAGTGTTCATTGTTGAGATGTTCGTTGTTGAGAAATTCGTTGTTGTAGTGTTCGTTGTTGAGATGTTCGTTGTTGAGAGATTCGTTGTTGAGATGTGCGTTGTTGTGGTGGTCGTTGTTGAAATGTTCGTTGTTGTGATGTTCGTTGTTGTAGTGTTCGTTGTAGAGATGTTCGTTGTTGAGATGTTCGTTGTTGAGATGTTCGTTGTTGTGGTGTTCGTTGATGTGGTGTTCGTTGTTGTAGTGTTCGTTGTTGTAGTGCTCGTTGTTGTAGTGTTCGTTGTTGTGGTGTTCGTTGTTGAGATGTTGGTTGTTGTAGTGTTCGCTGTTGTAGTGTTCGTTGTTGTAGTGTTCGTTGTTATAGTGTTCGTTGTTTTAGTATTCGTTGTTGTAGTGTTCGTTTTGTGATTTTCGTTGTTGGAGTGTTCATTATTGTGGTGTTCGTTGTTGTGGTGTTGGTTGTTTTTAGTGATCGTTGTTGTAGTGTATGTTGTTGTAGTTTTCGTTGTTGTAGTGTTCCTTGTTGTAATGTCCGTTGTTGTTGTGTTCGTTGTTGTAATGATCGTTTTTGTGATCTTCGTTGTTGTAATGTTCGTTTTTGTAGTGTTCGTTGTTGTAGTGTTCGTTGTTGTAGTGTTCGTTTTTCTGATTTTCGTTGTTGTAGTGTTCATTGTGTTCATTATTGTGGTGTTCGTTGTTGTAGAGTTCGTTTTTGTACTGTACGTTGTTGAGATGTTCGTTGTTGTGTTGTTCGTCGATGTGGTGTTCGTTGTTGTAGTGTTCGTTGTTGTAGTGTTCGTTGTTGTAGTGTTCATTGTTGTAAAGTTCGTTGTTGTTGTGTTCGTTGTTATCGTTGTTGTGGTGTTCGTTGTTTTACTGTTGGTTGTTGTAGTGTTCGTTCTTGTAGTGTTCATTGTTGTAATGATCGTTGTTGTAGTGTTTGTTGTTGTAGTGTTCGTTGTTGTAGTGTATGTTGTTGTAGTGTTCCTTGTTGTAGAGATCATTCTTATAACGTTCGTTGTTGTAGTGTTCGTTGTTCTAATGTTCGTTGTGATGGTGTTCGTTGTTGTAGCGTTCGTTGTTGTAGTGTTTGTTGTTGTAGTGTTCGTTGTTCTAATGTTAGTTCTTGTAGTGTTCATTGTTGTAATTTTCGTTGTTGTGGTGTTCGTTGTTGTAGTGTTCGGTGTTGTGGAGTTCGTTGTTGTAGTGTTCGTTGTTGTGGTGTTCGTTGTTGTAGTGTTCGTTGTTGAAGTGTTCGTTGTTGTTTTGTTCGCTGATGTAGTGTTAATTATTGTAGTGTTCGTTGTTGTAGTGTTCGTTGTTGTAATGGTCGTTTTTGTGATTTTCGATTTTGTAATGTTCGTTGTTGAGGTGTTCGTTGTTGTTAAGTTCGTTGTTGTGGTGTTCGTTGTTGTGGTGTTCGTTGTTGTAATGTTCGTTGTTGTGGTGTTCGTTGTTGTAAAGTTCGTTGTTGTGGTGTTTGTTGTTAAGGTTTTCGTAGTTGTAGTTTTCGTTGTTGTAGTGTTCGTTGTATTAGTGTTCGCTGTTCTGATTTTCGTTGTTGTAGTGTTCATTATTGTGGTGTTCGTTGTTGTAGTGTTCGTTGTTGGACTGTTCGTTGTTGAGATGTTCGTTGTTGTCATGTTCGTTGATGTGATGTTTGTTCTTGTGGTGTTCGTTGTTGTAGTGATCGTTGTTGAGATGTTCGTCGTTGTGGTGCTCGTTGTTGTAGTGTTTATTGTTGTAGTGTTCGTAGCTGAGATGCTCGTTGATGAGATGTTCGTTGTTGTGGTCTTCGTTGTTGTGATGTTCGTTGTTGTGGTGTTCGTTGTTGTAGTGTTCGTTGTTGAGAGGTTCGTTGTTGAGATGTTCGTTGTTGAGATGTTCGTTGTTGTAAAGTTAGTTGTTGTGGTGTTTGCTGTTGAGATGTTCGTAGTTTTAGTGTTTGTTGTTGAGATGTTCGTTGTTGTGGTGTTCGTTGTTGTGGTGCTCGTTGTTGTAGTGTTCATTGTTGTAGTGTTCGAAGTTGAGATGTTCGTTGATGAGATGTTCGTTGTTGTGGTCTTCGTTGTTGTGATGTTCGTTGTTGTGGTGTTCGTTGTTGTAGTGTTCGTTGTTGAGAGGTTCGTTGTTGAGATATTCGTTGTTGAGATGTTCGTTGTTGTGGTGTTTGCTGTTGAGATGTTCGTAGTTTTAGTGTTTGTTGTTGAGATGTTCGTTGTTGTGTTGTTCGTTGTTGTGATGTTCGTTGTTCTGATTTTCGTTGTTGTAGTGTTCATTATTGTGGTGTTCGTTGTTGTGGTGTAAGTTGTTCTAGTGTTCGTTGTTGTTGTGTTCGTTGTTGAGATGTTCGTAGTTGAGATGTTTGTTTTTGTGATGGTCGTTGTTGTGATGTTCGTTGTTGTAGTGTTCGTTGTTGTGGTGTTCGTTGTGGTGGTGTTCGTTGTTGTAGTGTTCGTTGTAGTAGTGTTCGTTGTTTTGGTATTCGTTGTTGTAGTGTTCGTTGTTGTAGTGTTCGTTGTTGTAGTGTTCGTTGTTGTAGTGTTAGTTGTTGAGATGTTCGTTGTTGAGAAATTCGTTGTTGTAGTGTTCGTTGTTGAGATGTTCGTTGTTGAGAGATTCGTTGTTGAGATGTGCGTTGTTGTGGTGGTCGTTGTTGAAATGTTCGTTGTTGTGATGTTCGTTGTTGTAGTGTTCGTTGTAGAGATGTTCGTTGTTGAGATGTTCGTTGTTGAGATGTTCGTTGTTGTGGTGTTCGTTGATGTGGTGTTCGTTGTTGTAGTGTTCGTTGTTGTAGTGCTCGTTGTTGTAGTGTTCGTTGTTGTGGTGTTCGTTGTTGAGATGTTGGTTGTTGTAGTGTTCGCTGTTGTAGTGTATGTTGTTGTAGTGTTCGTTGTTGTAGTGTTCCTTGTTGTAATGTCCGTTGTTGTTGTGTTCGTTGTTGTAATGATCGTTTTTATGATCTTCGTTGTTGTAATGATCGTTGTTGTAGTGTTCGTTGTTGTAGTGTTCGTTTTTCTGATTTTCGTTGTTGTAGTGTTCATTATTGTGGTGTTCGTTGTTGTAGAGTTCGTTTTTGTACTGTACGTTGTTGAGATGTTCGTTGTTGAGATGTTCGTTGTTGTAATGTTCGTTCTTGTCGTGTTCGTTGTTGTAGTGTTCGTTGTTAAGATGTTCGTTGTTGTTGTGATCGTTTTTGTAGTGTTCATTGTTGTAGTGTTCGTAGTTCAGATGTTCGTTTTTGAAACGTTCGTTGTTGAGATGTTCGTTGTTGAGATGTTCGTTGTTGTCGTATTTCTTTGTTGAGATGTTCGTTGTTGTGGTGTTCGTTGTTGTAGTGTTCGTTATTGAGAGGTTCGTTGTTGAGATGTTCGTTGTTGTAAAGTTCGTTGTTGTTGTGTTCGTTGTTGAAGTGTTCGTTGTTCTGATTTTCGTTGTTGTATTGTTCATAATTGTGGTGTTCGTTGTTGTGGTGTTCGTTGTTCTAGTGTTCGTTGTTGTAGTGTCGTTGTTGAGATGTTCGTTGTTGAGATGTTCGTTGTTGTGATGGTCGTTGTTGTGATGTTCGTTGTTGTAGTGTTCGTTGTTGAGATGTTTGTTGTTGTGATGTTTGTTGTTGTAGTGTTCCTTGTTGTAGTGTTCGTTGATGAGATGTTCGTTGTTGAGATTTTCGTTGTTGTAGTGTTCGTTGTTGTAGTGTTCGTTGTTGTAGTGTTCGTTGTTGTGGTGTTTGTTGTGGTAGTGTTCGTTGTTGTTGTATTCGATGTTGTTGTAGTGTTCGTTGTTGTAGAGTTGGTTGTTGTGATGTTCGTTACTGTAGTGTTCGTTGTTGAGATGTTCGTTGTTGTGGAGTTCGTTGTTGTAGTGATCATTGTTGTAGTGTTCGTTGGTTTGATGTTTGTTGTTGAGATGTTCGTTGGTTTGGTGGTCGTTGTTGTAATGTTCGTTGTTGAGATGTTCGTAGTTGTGGTGCTCGTTGTTGTAGTGTTCATTGTTGCAGTGTTCGTAGTTGAGATGTTCGATGTTGAGATGTTCGTTGTTGAGATGTTCGTTGTTGAGATGTTCGTTGTTGAGATGTTCGTTGTTATGGTGTTCGTTGTTGTGATGTTCGTTGTTGTGGTGTTCGTTGTCGTGATGCTCGTTGTTGGTGTGTTCGTTGTTGTAGTGTTCGTTGTTGAGAGGTTCGTAGTTGTAGTGTTCGTTGTTGTAGTGTTCGTTTTTGTAGTGTTCGATGTTGTAGTGTTCGTTCTTCTGATTTTCGTTGTTGTAGTGTTCATTATTGTGGTGTTCGTTGTTGTGGTGTTTGTTGTTGTAGTGTTCGTTGTTGTAGTGTTCATTGTTGTAATGTTCGTGGTTGTAGTGTTCGTTGTTGTACTGTTCGTTCTTGTAGTCTTCATTGTTGTAATGTTCGTTGTTGTAGTGTTTGTTGTTGTAGTGTTCGTTGTTGTAGTGTATGTTGTTGTATTGTTCGTTGTTGTAGTGTTAATTATTGTAGTGTTCGTTGTACTGGTGTTCGTTATTGTAATGGTCGTTTTTGTGATTTTCGTTGTTATAATGTTCGTTGTTGAGGTGTTCGTTGTTGTAAAGTTCGTTGCTGTGGAGTTCGTTGTTGTGGTGTTCGTTATTGTATTGTTCGTTGGTGTGGTGTTCGTTGTTGTAAAGTTCGTTGTTGTGGTGTTTGTTGTTAGGGTTTTCGTAGTTGTAGTGTTCGTTGTTGTAGTGTTCGTTGTTCTGATTTTCGTTGTTGTTGTGTACATTATTGTGGTGTTCGTGTTTGAGATTTTCGTTGTTGTGATGTTCGTTGTTGTGATGTTCGTTCTTGTGGTGTTCGTTGTTGTAGTGATCGTTGCTGAGATGTTCGTTGTTGTGGTGCTCGTTGTTGTAGTGTTCATTGTTGTGGTCTTCGTTGTTGTGATGTTCGTTGTGGTAGTGTTCATTGTTGTAGTGTTCGTTGTTGTAGTGTTCGTTGTTTTGGTGTTCGTTGTTGTAGTGTTCGTTGTTGAAGTGTTCGTTGTTATAGTGTTCGTTGTTGAAAGTGTTCGTTGTTGAGATGTTCGTTGTTGAGATGTTCGTTCTTGTAGTGTTCGTTGTTGAGATGTTCGTTGTTGAGAGGTTCGTTGTTGAGATGTTCGTTGTTGTGGTGGTCGTTGTTGTAATGGTCGTTGTTGTGATGTTCGTTGTTGTAGTGTTCGTTGTTGTAGTGTTCGTTGTTGAAGTGTTCGTTGTTATTTTGTTCGTTGTTGTAGTGTTCGTTGTTGTAGTGTTCGTTTTTGTAGTGTTCCTTGTTGTGGTGTTCGTTGTTGAGATGTTGGTTGTTATAGTGTTCGTTGTTGTAGTGTTCGTTGTTGTAGTGTTCGTTGTTGTAGTATTCGTTGTTTAAGTGTTCGTTGTTGTAATGTTTGTTGTTTTAGTGTTTCTTTTTGTGGTGTTCGTTGTTGAATTGATCGTTGTTGTAGTGTTCGTCGTTGTAGTGTTCGTTGTTGTAGTGTTCGTTGTTGTTGTGTTCGTTGTTGTAGTGTTCGTTGTTGAGATGTTCGTTGTTGTGGTGTTCGTTGTTGTGGTGTTCGTTGTTGTGGTGTTCGTTGTTGTGGTGTTCGTTGTTGAGATGTTCGTTGTTGTGGTGTTCGTTGTTGTGGTGTTCGTTGTTGTGGTGTTCGTTATTGTAGTGTTCGTTGTTCTAGTGTTCGTTGTTGTAGTGTTGGTTGTTGTAGTGTTCATTGTTGTAATGTTCGTTGCTGTGGTGTTCGTTGTTGTAATGTTCGTTCTTGTAGTGTTCGTTCTTGTAGTCTTCATTGTTGTAATGTTCGTTGTTGTAGTGTTTGTTGTTGTAGTGTTCGTTGTTGTAGTGTATGTTGTTGTAGTGTTCGTTGTTGTTGTGTTCGTTGTTGTAGTGTTCGTTGTTGAGATGTTCGTTGTTGTGGTGTTCGTTGTTGTGGTGTTCGTTGTTGTGGTGTTCGTTGTTGTGGTGTTCGTTGTTGAGATGTTCGTTGTTGTGATGTTCGTTGTTGTGGTGTTCGTTGTTGTGGTGTTCGTTATTGTAGTGTTCGTTGTTCTAGTGTTCGTTGTTGTAGTGTTGGTTGTTGTAGTGTTCGTTGTTGAGGTGTTCGTTGTTGTGGTGTTCGTTGTTGTAATGTTCGTTCTTGTAGTGTTCGTTCTTGTAGTCTTCATTGTTGTAATGTTCGTTGTTGTAGTGTTTGTTGTTGTAGTGTTCGTTGTTGAATTGATCGTTGTTGTAGTGTTCGTCGTTGTAGTGTTCGTTGTTGTAGTGTTCGTTGTTGTTGTGTTCATTGTTGTAGTGTTCGTTTTTGAGATGTTCGTTGTTGTGGTGTTCGTTATTGTGGTGTTCGTTGTTGTGGTGTTCGTTTTTGTGGTGTTCATTGTACTAGTGTTCGTTGTTGTAGCGTTCGTTGTTGTAGTGTTCGTTGTTGTGGTGGTCGTTGTTCTAGTGTTCGTTGTTGTGGTGTTTGTTGTTGTAGTGTTCGTTGTTGTAGTGTTCATTGTTGTAAAGTTCGTTTTTGTAGTATTCGATGTTGTAGTGTTCGTTGTTGTGGTGTTCGTTGTTGTAGTGTATGTTGTTGTAGTGTTCCTTGTTTTGGAGATCATTCTTATAACGTTCGTTGTTGTAGTGTTCGTTGTTCTAATGTTCGTTGTTATGGTGTTCGTTGTTGTAGCGTTCGTTGTTGTAGTGTTTGTTGTTGTAGTTTTCGTTGTTGTAGTGTATGTTGTTGTAGTGTTCCTTGTTTTGGAGATCATTCTTATAACGCTCGTTGTTGTAGTGTTCGTTGTTCTAATGTTCGTTGTTATGGTGTTCGTTGTTGTGGTGTTCGTTGTTGTAGTGTTCGGTGTTGTGGAGTTCGTTGTTGTAGTGTTCGTTGTTGTGGTGTTCGTTGTTGTAGTGTTCGTTGTTGAAGTGTTCGTTGTTGTTTTGTTCGCTGATGTAGTGTTAATTATTGTAGTGTTCGTTGTTGTAGTGTTCGTTGTTGTAATGGTCGTTTTTGTGATTTTCGATTTTGTAATGTTCGTTGTTGAAGTGTTCGTTGTTGTTAAGTTCGTTGCTGTGGTGTTCGTTGTTGTGGTGTTCGTTGTTGTAATGTTCGTTGTTGTGGTGTTCGTTGTTGTAAAGTTCGTTGTTGTGGTGTTTGTTGTTAAGGTTTTCGTAGTTGTAGTTTTCGTTGTTGTAGTGTTCGTTGTATTAGTGTTCGCTGTCCTGATTTTCGTTGTTGTTGTGTACATTATTGTGGTGTTCGTGTTTGAGATTTTCGTTGTTGTGATGTTCGTTGTTGTGATGTTCGTTCTTGTGGTGTTCGTTGTTGTAGTGATCGTTGTTGAGATGTTCGTTGTTGTGGTGCTCGTTGTTGTAGTGTTCATTGTTGTGGTCTTCGTTGTTGTGATGTTCGTTGTGGTAGTGTTCATTGTTGTAGTGTTCGTTGTTGTAGTGTTCGTTGTTTTGGTGTTCGTTGTTGTAGTGTTCGTTGTTGAAGTGTTCGTTGTTATAGTGTTCGTTGTTAAAAGTGTTCGTTGTTGAGATGTTCGTTGTTGAGATGTTCGTTCTTGTAGTGTTCGTTGTTGAGATGTTCGTTGTTGAGAGGTTCGTTGTTGTAATGTTCGTTGTTGTGGTGTTCGTTGTTGTAAAGTTCGTTGTTGTGGTGTTTGTTGTTAAGGTTTTCGTAGTTGTAGTTTTCGTTGTTGTAGTGTTCGTTGTATTAGTGTTCGCTGTTCTGATTTTCGTTGTTGTAGTGTTCATTATTGTGGTGTTCGTTGTTGTAGTGTTCGTTGTTGGACTGTTCGTTGTTGAGATGTTCGTTGTTGTGATGTTCGTTGATGTGATGTTTGTTCTTGTGGTGTTCGTTGTTGTAGTGATCGTTGTTGAGATGTTCGTCGTTGTGGTGCTCGTTGTTGTAGTGTTCATTGTTGTAGTGTTCGTAGCTGAGATGTTCGTTGATGAGATGTTCGTTGTTGTGGTCTTCGTTGTTGTGATGTTCGTTGTTGTGGTGTTCGTTGTTGTAGTGTTCGTTGTTGAGAGGTTCGTTGTTGAGATGTTCGTTGTTGAGATGTTCGTTGTTGTAAAGTTAGTTGTTGTGGTGTTTGCTGTTGAGTTGTTCGTAGTTTCAGTGTTTGTTGTTGAGATGTTCGTTGTTGTGTTCTTCGTTGTTGTGATGTTCGTTGTTCTGATTTTCGTTGTTGTAGTGTTCATTATTGTGGTGTTCGTTGTTGTGGTGTAAGTTGTTCTAGTGTTCGTTGTTGTTGTGTTCGTTGTTGAGATGTTCGTAGTTGAGATGTTTGTTTTTGTGATGGTCGTTGTTGTGATGTTCGTTGTTGTAGTGTTCGTTGTTGTGGTGTTCGTTGTGGTGGTGTTCGTTGTTGTAGTGTTCGTTGTAGTAGTGTTCGTTGTTTTGGTATTCGTTGTTGTAGTGTTAGTTTTTGTAGTGTTCGTTGTTGTAGCGTTCGTTGTTGTAGTGTTCGTTGTTGAGATGTTCGTTGTTGAGAAATTCGTTGTTGTAGTGTTCGTTGTTGAGATGTTCGTTGTTGTGGTATTCGTTGTTGAAGTGTTCGTTGTTGAGATGTTCGTTGTTGTAGTGTTCGTTGTTGTAGTGTTCGTTGTTGTAGTGTTCGTTGTTGTAGTGTTCGTTTTTGAGATGTTCGTTGTTGAGATGTTCGTTGTTGTAGTGTTCGTTGTTGAGATGTTCGTTGTTGAGAAGTTCGTTGTTGAGATGTTCGTTGTTGTGGTGGTCGTTGTTGTAATGTTCGTTGTTGTGATGTTCGTTGTTGTAGTGTTCGTTGTAGAGATATTCGTTGTTGAGATGTACGTTGTTGAGATGTTCGTTGTTGTGTTGTTCGTCGATGTGGTGTTCGTTGTTGTAGTGTTCGTTGTTGTAGTGTTCGTTGTTGTAGTGTTCATTGTTGTAAAGTTCGTTGTTGTTGTGTTCGTTGTTATCGTTGTTGTGGTGTTCGTTGTTTTACTGTTGGTTGTTGTAGTGTTCGTTCTTGTAGTGTTCATTGTTGTAATGATCGTTGTTGTAGTGTTTGTTGTTGTAGTGTTCGTTGTTGTAGTGTATGTTGTTGTAGTGTTCGTTGTTGTAGTGTTCATTGTTGTGGAGTTCGTTCTTATAACGTTCGTTGTTGTAGTGTTCGTTGTTCTAATGTTCGTTGTTGTGGTGTTCGTTGTTGTGGTGTTCGTTGTTGTAGTGTTCGTTGTTGTGGTGTTCGTTGTTGTGGTGTTCGTTGTTGTAGTGTTCGTTGTTGAAGTGTTCGTTGTTGTTTTGTTCGTTGTTGTAGTGTTCAATGTTGTATTGTTCGTTGTTGTAGTGTTAATTATTGTAGTGTTCGTTGTAGTGGTGTTCGTTGTTGTAATGGTCGTTTTTGTGATTTATGTTGTTGTAACGTTCGTTGTTGAGGTGATCGTTGTTGTAAAGTTCGTTGTTGTGGAGTTCGTTGTTGTGGTGTTCGTTGTTGTATTGTTCGTTGTTGTGGTGTTCGTTGTTGTAAAGTTCGTTGTTGTGGTGTTTGTTGTTAAGGTTTTCGTAGTTGTAGTGTTCGTTGTTCTGATTTTCGTTGTTGTAGTGTTCATTATTGTGGTGTTCGTTGTTGTGGTGTTCGTTGTTCTAGTGTTCGTTCTTGTAGTGTTCGTTGTTGAGATGTTCGTTGTTGAGATGTTCGTTTTTGTGATGGTCGTTGTGGTGATATTCGTTGTTGTAGTGTTCGTTGTTGTTGTGTTCGTTCTTGTAGTGTTCATTGTTGTAATGTTCGTTGTTGTAGTGTTCCTTGTTGTGGTGTTCGTTGTTGTAGTGTTCGTTGTTGTAGTGTTCGTTGTTGTAGTGTTCGTTGTTTTGGTGTTCGTTGTTGTAGTGTTCGTTGTTATAGTGTCCGTTGTTGTAGTGATCGTTGTTGTAGTGTTCGTTGTTGAGATGGTCGCTGTTGAGATGTTCGTTGTTGTAGTGTTTGTTGTTGAGATGCTCGTTGTTGAGAGGTTCGTTGTTGAGATGTTCGTTGTTGTGGTTGTCGTTGTTGTAATGTTCGTTGTTGTGATGTTCGTTGTTGTAGTGTTCGTTGTTGATATATTCGTTGTTGAGATGCTCGTTGTTGAGATGTTCGTTGTTGTGGTGTTCGTTGATGTGGTGTTCGTTGTTGTAGTGTTCGTTGTTGTAGTGTTCGTTGTTGTAGTGTTCGTTGTTGTGGTGTTCGATGTTGAGATGTTGGTTGATGTGGTGTTCGTTGTTGTAGTGTTCGTTGTTGTAGTGTTCGTTGTTTTCGTGTTCGTTGTTGTAGTGTTCGTAGTTGTAGTGTTCGTTGTTGTAGTGTTCGTTGTTGTAGTTTTCGTTGTTGTAGTGTTTGTTCTTGAGATGTTCGTTGTTGAGATGTTCGTTGTTGTAGTGTTCGTTGTTGAGATGTTCGTTGTTGAGATGTTCATTGTTGAGATGTTCGTTGTTGAGATGTTCATTGTTGTAATGTTAGTTGTTGTGGAGCTCGTTGTTTTAGTGTTCGTTGTTTTAGTGTTCCTTGTTGTGGTGTTCGTTGTTGAGATGTTGGTTGTTGAAGTGTTCGTTGTTGTAGTGTTCGTTGTTGTAGTGTTCGTTGTCTTAGTGTTTCTTTTTGTGGTGTTTGTTGTTGAATTGATCGTTGTTGTAGTGTACGTCGTTGTAGTGTTCGTTGTTGTAGTGTTCGTTGTTGTTGTGTTCGTTGTTGTGGTGTTCATTGTACTAGTGTTCGTTGTTGTAGCGTTCGTTGTTGTAGTGTTCGTTGTTGTGGTGGTCGTTGTTGAGATGTTCGTTGTTGTGGTGTTCGTTGATGTGGTGTTCGTTGTTGTAGTGTTCGTTGTTGTAGTGCTCGTTGTTGTAGTGTTCGTTGTTGTGGTGTTCGTTGTTGAGATGTTGGTTGTTGTAGTGTTCGCTGTTGTAGTGTTCGTTGTTGTAGTGTTCGTTGTTATAGTGTTCGTTGTTTTAGTGTTCGTTGTTGTAGTGTTCGTTTTGTGATTTTCGTTGTTGGAGCGTTCATTATTGTGGTGTTCGTTGTTGTGGTGTTTGTTGTTTTTAGTGATCGTTGTTGTAGTGTATGTTGTTGTAGTGTTCGTTGTTGTAGTGTTCCTTGTTGTAATGTCCGTTGTTGTTGTGTTCGTTGTTGTAATGATCGTTTTTGTGATCTTCGTTGTTGTAATGTTCGTTGTTGTAGTGTTCGTTGTTGTAGTGTTCGTTGTTGTAGTGTTCGTTGTTCTGATTTTCGTTGTTGTAGTGTTCATTGTGTTCATTATTGTAGTGTTCGTTGTTGTAGAGTTCGTTTTTGTACTGTACGTTGTTGAGATGTTCGTTGTTGAGATGTTCGTTGTTGTAATGTTCGTTCTTGTCGTGTTCGTTGTTGTAGTGTTCGTTGTTAAGATGTTCGTTGTTGTTGTGATCGTTGTTGTAGTGTTCATTGTTGTAGTGTTCGTAGTTGAGATGTTCGTTTTTGAAACGTTCGTTGTTGAGATGTTCGTTGTTGAGATGTTCGTTGTTGTGGTGTTTCTTTGTTGAGATGTTCGTTGTTGTGGTGTTCGTTGTTGTAGTGTTCGTTATTGAGAGGTTCGTTGTTGAGATGTTCGTTGTTGCAGTGTTCGTTATTGAGAGGTTCGTTGTTGAGATGTTCGTTGTTGTAAAGTTCGTTGTTGTTGTGTTCGTTGTTGAAGTGTTCGTTGTTCTGATTTTCGTTGTTGTAGTGTTCATAATTGTGGTGTTCGTTGTTGTGGTGTTCGTTGTTCTAGTGTTCGTTGTTGTAGTGTTCGTTGTTGAGATGTTCGTTGTTGTGATGGTCGTTGTTGTGATGTTCGTTGTTGTAATGTTCGTTGTTGTAGTGTTCATTATTGTATTGTTCGTTGTTGAGTTGTTTGTTGTTGTATTGTTCGTTGTTGAGTTGTTCGTTGTTTAGACGTTCGTTGTTGAGATGTTCGTTGTTGAGATGTTCGTTGATGTGGTGTTCGTTGTTGTGGTGTTCGTTGGGTTGATGTTCGTTGTTGTGGTGTTCGTGGTTGTGATGTTCGTTGTTGTGGTGTTCGTTGTTGTAGTGTTCGTTGTTGAGTTGTTCGTTGTTGAGATGTTCGTTGTTGAGATGTTCGTTGTTGTGGTGTTCGGTGATGTGGCGTTCGTTGTTGTAGTGTTTGTTGTTGTAGTGTTCGTTATTGTAGTGTTCGTTGTTGTAGTGTTCGTTTTTGTAGTGTTCGTTGTTGTAGTGTTCGTTGTTGTAGTGTTCATTGTTGTATTGTTCGTTGTTGAGTTGTTTGTTGTTGTATTGTTCGTTGTTGAGTTGTTCGTTGTTTAGACGTTCGTTGTTGAGATGTTCGTTGTTGAGATGTTCGTTGATGTGGTGTTCGTTGTTGTGATGTTCGTTGTTGTGGTGTTCGTTGTTGTAGTGTTCGTTTTTGAGAGGTACGTTGTTTAGATGTTCGTTGTTGAGATATTTGTTGTTGTGGTGTTTGTTGTTGAGATGTTCGTTGTTGAGTTGTTCGTTGTTGAGATGTTCGTTGTTGAGATGTTCGTTGTTGTGGTGTTCGTTGGGTTGATGTTCGTTGTTGTGGTGTTCGTGGTTGTGATGTTCGTTGTTGTGGTGTACGTTGTTGTAGTGTTCGTTGTTGAGATGTTCGTTGTTGAGTTGTTCGTTGTTGAGATGTTTGTTGTTGTGGTGTTCAGTGATGTGGTGTTCGTTGTTGTAATGTTCGTTGTTGAGAGGTTCGTTGTTGAGATGTTCGTTGTTGTGATGGTCGTTGTTGTGGTGTTAGTTGTTATAGTGTTCGTTGTTGAGATGTTCGTTGTTGTGGTGTTCGTTGTTGTAGTGTTCATTGTTGTAGTGTTCGTTGTTGAGATGTTTGTTGTTAAGATGTTCGTTGTTATGGTGTTCGTTGATGTGGTGTTCGTTGTTGTAGTGTTCGTTGTTGTAGTGTTCGTTGTTGTAGAGTTCGTTGTTGTGGAGTTTGTTGTTGAGATGTTCGTTTTTGTAGTGTTCGTTGTTGTAGTGTTCGTTGTTGTAGTGTTCATTGTTGTAGTGTTCGTTGTTTTAGTGTGCGTTGTTGTGGTGGGCGTTGTTGTGGTGTTCGTTTTGAGATGTTCGTTGTTGTAGTGTTCGTTGTTGTGGTGTTCGTTGTTGAGATGTTCGTTGTTGTAGTGTTCGTTGTTGTAGTGTTCGTTGTTGTAGTGTTCGTTGTTGTGGTGTTCGTTGTTGAGATGTTCGTTGTTGTGGTGTTCGTTGTTGTAGTGTTCTTTGTTATGGTGTTTGTTGTTATGGTGTTCGTTGTTGTTGTTTTGTTCGAGGTTGTGGTGTTCGTTGTTGCAGTATTCGTTTTTGTGGTGGTCGTTGTTGTGGTGTTCATTGTTGTGGTGTTCGTCTTGTAGTGTTCGTTGTTGTGGTGTTCGTTGTTGATGTGTTCGTTGTTGTGATGTTCGTTCTTGAGATGTTCGTTATTGTGGTGTTCGTTGTTGTGGTGTTCGTTGTTGTAGTATTCGTTGTTGAAGTGTTCGTTGTTGTAGTGTTCGTTGTTTAAGTGTTCGTTTTTGTGGTGTTCGTTGTTGAAGTGTTCGTTGTTGTAGTGTTCGTCGTTGTAATGTTCGTTGTTGTAGTGTTCATTGTTGGTGTGTTAGTTGCTGTAGTGTTCGTTGTTGAGATGTTCATTGTTGTGGTGTTCGTTGTTGTTGTGTTCGTTGTTGTAGTGTTTGTTGTTGTAGTGTTCGTTGTTGTAGTGTATGTTGTTGTAGTGTTCGATGTTGTAGTGTTCCTTGTTGTAATGTCCGTTGTTGTGGAGTTTATTCATATAACCTTCGTTGTTGTAGTGTTCGTTGTTCTAATGTTCGTTGTTGTGGTGTTCGTTGTTGTAGCGTTCGTTGTTGTAGTGTTTGTTGTTGTAGTGATCGTTGTTGTAGTGTTCGTTGTTCTAATGTTCGTTGTTGTGGTGTTCGTTGTTGTAGCGTTCGTTGTTGTAGTGTTTGTTGTTGCAGTGATCGTTGTTGTAGTGTATGTTGTTGTAGTGTTCGTTGTTGTAGTGTTCCTAGTTGTAATGTCCGTTGTTGTGGTGTTCGTTGTTGAGATGTTCGGTTTTGTAGTGTTCGTTGTTGTAGTGTTCGTTGTTGTGGTGTTCGTTGTTGAGATGTTCGGTTTTGTAGTGTTCGTTGTTGTAGTGTTCGTTGTTGTAGTGTTCGTTGTTGTAGTGTTAATTAGTGTAGTGTTCGTTGTTGTGGTGTTCGTTGTTGTAATGGTCGTTTTTATGATGTTCGTTGTTGTAATGTTCGTTGTTGTGGTGTTCGTGATTGTAAAGTTCGTTGTTATAGTGTTCGTTGTTATGGTGTTCGTTGTTATGGTGTTCGTTGTTGTTGTTGTGTTCGTTGTTGTGGTGTTCATTGTTGTAATGTTCGTTGTTGTAGTGTTTGTTGTTGTAGTGTTCGTTGTTGTAGTGTATGTTGTTGTAGTGTTCGTTGTTGTAGTGTTCCTTGTTGTAATATCCGTTGTTGTGGAATTTATTCTTATAACCTTCGTTGTTGTAGTGTTCGTTGTTCTAATATTCGTTGTTGTGGTGTTCGTTGTTGTAGCGTTCGTTGTTGTAGTGTTTGGTGTTGTAGTGATCGTTATTGTGGTGTTCGTTGTTGTAATGTTAGTTGTTGTAGTGTTCATTGTTGTAAATTTCGTTGTTGTGGTGTTCGTTGCTGTAGTGTTTGTTGTTGTTGTGTTCGTTGTTGTGGTGTTCGTTGTTGTAGTGTTCGTTGTTGAAGTGTTCGTTGTTGTTTTCTTCGTTGTTGTTGTGTTCATTGTTGTAATGTTCGTTGTTGTAGTGTTAATTAGTGTAGTGTTCGTTGTTGTAGTGTTCGTTGTTGTAATGGTCGTTTTTATGATGTTCGTTGTTGTAATGTTCGTTGTTGTGGTGTTCGTGGTTGTAAAGTTCGTTGTTGTGGAGTTCGTTGTTGTGGTGTTCTTTGTTGTAGTGTTCATTGTTGTCCTGTTCGTTGATGAGATGTTCGTTGTTGAGACGTTCGTTGTTGTTGTGTTTGTTGTTGTAGTGTTCGTTTTTGTAGTGTTCGTTGTTGTAGTGTTCGTTGTTGAGATGTTCGTTGTTGTGGTGTTCGTTGTTGCAGTGTTCGTTGTTTAGATGTTCGTTGTTGTGGTGTTCGTTGTTGTAGTGTTTGTTCTTGTGGTGCTCGTTGTTGTAGTGTTCATTGTTGTACTGTTCGTTGATGAGATGTTCGTTGTTGAGACGTTCGTTGTTGTGGTGTTTGTTGTTGTGGTGTTCGTTGTTGTAGTGTTCGTTGTTGTAGTGTTCGTTGTTTTAGTGCTCATTTTTGTGGTGTTCGTTGTTGTGGTGTTCGTAATTGTAGTGTTCGTTGTTGTAGTGTTCGTTTTTGTAGTGTTCGTTGTTGTAGTGTTCGTTGTTGTAGTGTTCGTTGCTGAGATATTCGTTGTTGTGGTGTTCGTTGTTGCAGTGTTCGTTGTTTAGATGTTCGTTGTTGTGGTGTTCGTTGTTGTAGTGTTCCTTGTTGTAGTGTTCGTTGTTGTAGTGTTCGTTGTTGTAGTGTTCGTTGTTTTAGTGCTCATTTTTGTGGTGTTCGTTGTTGAAGTGTTCGTTGTTGTAGTGTTCGTCGTTGTGGTGTTCGTTGTTGAGATGTTCGTTGTTGTAAAGTTCGTTGTTGTGGTGTTTGTTGTTGAGATGTTCGTTGTTGAGATGTTCGTTGTTGAGATGTTCGTTGTTGTGGTGTTCGTTTGGTTGATGTTCGTTGTTGTGGTGTTCGTGGTTGTGATGTTCATTGTTGTGGTGTTCGTTGTTGTAGTGTTCGTTGTTGAGATGTTCGTTGTTGAGATGTTCGTTGTTGAGATGTTCGTTGTTGTGGTGTTCAGTGATGTGGTGTTCGTTGTTGTAGTGTTTGTTGTTGTAGTGTTCGTTATTGTAGTGTTCGTTGTTGTACTGTTCGTTTTTGTAGTGTTCGTTGTTGTAGTGTTCGTTGTTGTAGTGTTCGTTGTTGAGATGTTCGTTGTTGTGGTGTTCGTGTTGCAGTGTTCATTGTTGAGATGTTCGTTGTTGTGGTGTTCGTTGTTGTAGTGTTCGTTGTTGTAGTGTACGTTGTTGTAGTGTTCGTTGTTTTAGTGCTCAATTTTGTGGTGTTCGTTGTTGAAGTGTTGTTGTTGAGATGTTCGTTGTTGTGGTGTTCGGTGATGTGGTGTTCGTTGTTGTAGTGTTTGTTGTTGTAGTGTTCGTTATTGTAGTGTTCGTTGTTGTAGTGTTCGTTTTTGTAGTGTTCGTTGTTGTAGTGTTCGTTGTTGAGATGTTTGTTGTTGTGGTGTTCGTTGTTGCAGTGTTCGTTGTTGAGATGTTCGTTGTTGTGGTGTTCGTTGTTGAAGTGTTCGTTGTTTTGGTGTTTGTTGTTGTAGTGCTCGTTGTTGCTGTGTTCGTTGTTATGGTGTTAGTTGTTATAGTGTTCATTGTTGTTGTTGTGTTCGTTGTTGTGGTGTTCATTGTTTTAATGTTCGTTGTTGTAGTGTTTGTTGTTGCAGTGTTCGTTGTTGTAGTGTATGTTGTTGTAATGTCCGTTGTTGTGGTGTTCGTTGTTGTGAGTTCGTTGTTGTGGTGTTCGTTGTTGTAGTGTATGTTGTTGTAGTGTTCGTTGTTGTAGTGTTCCTTGTTGTAATGTCCGTTGTTGTGGAGTTTATTCTTATAACCTTCGTTGTTGTAGTGTTCATTGTTCTAATGTTCGTTGTTGTGGTGTTCGTTGTTGTAGCGTTCGTTGTTGTAGTGTTTGTTGTTGTAATGATCGTTATTGTGGTGTTCGTTGTTGTAATGTTAGTTGTTGTAGTGTTCATTGTTGTAAATTTCGTTGTTGTGGTGTTCGTTACTGTAGTGTTTGTTGTTGTGGTGTTCGTTGTTATGGTGTTCGTTGTTGTAGTGTTCGTTGTTGAAGTGTTCGTTGTTGTTTTCTTCGTTGTGGTAGTGTTCATTGTTGTAATGTTCGTTGTTGTAGTGTTAATTAGTGTAGTGTTCGTGGTTGTGGTGTTCGTTGTTGTAGTGTTCGTTGTTCTAGTGTTCGTTGTTTTAGTGCTCATTTTTGTTGTGTTCGTTGTTGTAGTGTTCGTCGGTGTGGTGTTCGTTGTTGCTGTGTTCGTTGTTGTAGTGTTCGTTGTTGTAGTGTTCGTTGTTGAAATGTTCGTTGTTGTAGTGTTTGTAGTGGTGGTGTTCGTTGTTGTAGTGTTCGTTGTTGTGGTGTTCGTTGTTGTAGTGTTCGTTGTTGTATTGTTCATTGTTGTAGTGTTCGTTATTATGGTGTTCGTTGTTATGGTGTTCGTAGTTGTTGTTGTCTTCGTTGTTGTGGTGTTCGTTGTTGTGTTGTTCGTTGTTGTAGTGTTCGTTGTTGTAGTGTTCGTTTTTGTGGTGTTCGTTGTTGTGATGTTCATTGTTGTGGTGTTTGTTGTTGTAGTGTTCGTTGTTGTGGTTTTCGTTGTTGTAGTGTTCGGTGTTGTGATGTTCGTGTTTGAGATGTTCGTTGTTGTGGTGTTCGTTGTTGTGGTGTTCGTTGTTGTGGTTTTCGTTGTTGTGGTGTTCGGTGTTGTGGTGTTCGTTGTTGAAGTGTTCGTTGTTGTAGTGTTTGTTGTTGTGGTGTTCGTTGTTTTAGTGTTCGTTGTTGTGGTGTTCGTTGTTGTGGTGTTCGTTGTTGTGGTGTTCGTTGTTGTTGTGTTCGTTGTTGTAGTGTTCGTTGTTTTAGTGCTCATTTTTGTGGTGTTCGTTGTTGTGGTGTTCGTTATTGTAGTGTTCGTTGTTGTAGTGTTCGTTTTTGTAGTGTTCGTTGTTGTAGTGTTCGTTGTTGTGGTGTTCGTTGTTGCAGTGTTCGTTGTTGAGATGTTCGTTGTTGTGGTGTTCGTTGTTGTAGTGTTCGTTGTTGTAGTGTTCGTTGTTGTAGTGTTCGTTGTTTTAGTGCTCATTTTTGTGGTGTTCGTTGTTGAAGTGTTCGTTGTTGTAGTGTTCGTCGTTGTGGTGTTCGTTGTTGTAGTGTTCGTTGTTGAGATGTTCGTTGTTGAGATGTTCGTTGTTGAGATGTTCGTTGTTGAGATGTTCGTTGTTGTGGTGTTCGGTGATGTGGTGTTCGTTGTTGTAGTGTTCGGTGATGTGGTGTTCGTTGTTGTAGTGTTTGTTGTTGCAGTGTTCGTTATTGTAGTGTTCGTTGTTGTAGTGTTCGTTTTTGTAGTGTTCGTTGTTGTAGTGTTCGTTGTTGTAGTGTTCGTTGTTGAGATGTTCGTTGTTGTGGTGTTCGTTGTTGTAGTGTTCGTTGTTCTAGTGTTCGTTGTTTTAGTGCTCATTTTTGTTGTGTTCGTTGTTGAAGTGTTCGTTGTTGTAGTGTTCGTCGGTGTGGTGTTCGTTGTTGTTGTGTTCGTTGTTGTAGTGTTCGTTGTTGTATTGTTCGTTGTTGAAGTCTTCGTTGTTGTAGTGTTTGTAGTGGTGGTGTTCGTTGTTGTAGTGTTCGTTGTTGTGGTGTTCGTTGTTGTAGTGTTCGTTGTTGTATTGTTCATTGTTGTAGTGTTCGTTATTATGGTGTTCGTTGTTGTTGTTGTGTTCGTTGTTGTGGTGTTCGTTGTTGTGATGTTCATTGTTGTGGTGTTTGTTGTTGTAGTGTTCGTTGTTGTGGTTTTCGTTGTTGTAGTGTTCGGTGTTGTGATGTTCGTGTTTGAGATGTTCGTTGTTGTGGTGTTCGTTGTTGTAGTGTTCGTTGTTGTAGTGTTCGTTGTTTTAGTGCTCATTTTTGTGGTGTTCGTTGTTGTGGTGTTCGTTATTGTAGTGTTCGTTGTTGTAGTGTTCGTTTTTGTAGTGTTCCTTGTTGTAGTGTTCGTTGTTGTGGTGTTCGTTGTTGCAGTGTTCGTTGTTGAGATGTTCGTTGTTGTGGTGTTCGTGTTGTAGTGTTGGTTGTTGTAGTGTTCGTTGTTGTAGTGTTCGTTGTTTTAGTGCTTATTTTTGTGGTGTTCGTTGTTGAAGTGTTCGTTGTTGAGATGTTCGTTGTTGAGATATTCGTTGTTGAGATGTTCGTTGTTAAGATGTTCGTTGTTGTGGTGTTCGGTGATGTGGTGTTCGTTGTTGTAGTGTTCGGTGATGTGGTGTTCGTTGTTGTAGTGTTTGTTGTTGTAGTGTTCGTTATTGTAGTGTTCGTTGTTGTAGTGTTCGTTTTTGTAGTGTTCGTTGTTGTAGTGTTCGTTGTTGTAGTGTTCGTTGTTGAGATGTTCGTTGTTGTGGTGTTCGTTGTTGCAGTGTTCGTTGTTGAGATGTTCGTTGTTGTGGTGTTCGTTGTTGTAGTGTTCGTTGTTCTAGTGTTCGTTGTTTTAGTGCTCATTTTTGTTGTGTTCGTTGTTGAAGTGTTCGTTGTTGTAGTGTTCGTCGGTGTGGTGTTCGTTGTTGTTGTGTTCGTTGTTGTAGTGTTCGTTGTTGTAGTGTTCGTTGTTGAAGTGTTCGTTGTTGTAGTGTTTGTAGTGGTGGTGTTCGTTGTTGTAGTGTTCGTTGTTGTGGTTTTCGTTGTTGTAGTGTTCGGTGTTGTGATGTTCGTGTTTGAGATGTTCGTTGTTGTGGTGTTCGTTGTTGTAGTGTTCGTTGTTGTAGTGTTCGTTGTTTTAGTGCTCATTTTTGTGGTGTTCGTTGTTGTGGTATTCGTTATTGTAGTGTTCGATGTTGTAGTGTTCGTTTTTGTAGTGTTCGTTGTTGTAGTGTTCGTTGTTGTTGTGTTCGTTGTTGAGATGTTCGTTGTTGTAAAGTTCGTTGTTGTGGTGTTTGTTGTTGAGATGTTCGTTGTTGAGATGTTCGTTGTTGAGATGTTCGTTGTTGTGGTGTTCGTTTGGTTGATGTTCGTTGTTGTGGTGTTCGTGGTTGTGATGTTCATTGTTGTGGTGTTCGTTGTTGTAGTGTTCGTTGTTGAGATGTTCGTTGTTGAGATGTTCGTTGTTGAGATGTTCGTTGTTGTGGTGTTTAGTGATGTGGTGTTCGTTGTTGTAGTGTTTGTTGTTGTAGTGTTCGTTATTGTAGTGTTCGTTGTTGTACTGTTCGTTTTTGTAGTGTTCGTTGTTGTAGTGTTCGTTGTTGTAGTGTTCGTTGTTGAGATGTTCGTTGTTGTGGTGTTCGTTGTTGCAGTGTTCGTTGTTGAGATGTTCGTTGTTGTGGTGTTCGTTGTTGTAGTGTTCGTTGTTGTAGTGTACGTTGTTGTAGTGTTCGTTGTTTTAGTGCTCAATTTTGTGGTGTTCGATGTTGAAGTGTTCGTTGTTGTAGTGTTTGTCGTTGTGGTGTTCGTTGTTGTAGTGTTCGTTGTTGAGATGTTCGTTGTTGAGATGTTCGTTGTTGAGATGTTCGTTGTTGTGGTGTTCGGTGATGTGGTGTTCGTTGTTGTAGTGTTTGTTGTTGTAGTGTTCGTTATTGTAGTGTTCGTTGTTGTAGTGTTCGTTGTTTTAGTGCTCAATTTTGTGGTGTTCGTTGTTGAAGTGTTGTTGTTGAGATGTTCGTTGTTGTGGTGTTCGGTGATGTGGTGTTCGTTGTTGTAGTGTTTGTTGTTGTAGTGTTCGTTATTGTAGTGTTCGTTGTTGTAGTGTTCGTTTTTGTAGTGTTCGTTGTTGTAGTGTTCGTTGTTGAGATGTTTGTTGTTGTGGTGTTCGTTGTTGCAGTGTTCGTTGTTGAGATGTTCGTTGTTGTGGTGTTCGTTGTTGAAGTGTTCGTTGTTTTGGTGTTTGTTGTTGTAGTGCTCGTTGTTGCTGTGTTCGTTGTTATGGTGTTAGTTGTTATAGTGTTCATTGTTGTTGTTGTGTTCGTTGTTGTGGTGTTCATTGTTTTAATGTTCGTTGTTGTAGTGTTTGTTGTTGCAGTGTTCGTTGTTGTAGTGTATGTTGTTGTAATGTCCGTTGTTGTGGTGTTCGTTGTTGTGAGTTCGTTGTTGTGGTGTTCGTTGTTGTAGTGTATGTTGTTGTAGTGTTCGTTGTTGTAGTGTTCCTTGTTGTAATGTCCGTTGTTGTGGAGTTTATTCTTATAACCTTCGTTGTTGTAGTGTTCATTGTTCTAATGTTCGTTGTTGTGGTGTTCGTTGTTGTAGCGTTCGTTGTTGTAGTGTTTGTTGTTGTAATGATCGTTATTGTGGTGTTCGTTGTTGTAATGTTAGTTGTTGTAGTGTTCATTGTTGTAAATTTCGTTGTTGTGGTGTTCGTTACTGTAGTGTTTGTTGTTGTGGTGTTCGTTGTTATGGTGTTCGTTGTTGTAGTGTTCGTTGTTGAAGTGTTCGTTGTTGTTTTCTTCGTTGTGGTAGTGTTCATTGTTGTAATGTTCGTTGTTGTAGTGTTAATTAGTGTAGTGTTCGTGGTTGTGGTGTTCGTTGTTGTAGTGTTCGTTGTTCTAGTGTTCGTTGTTTTAGTGCTCATTTTTGTTGTGTTCGTTGTTGTAGTGTTCGTCGGTGTGGTGTTCGTTGTTGCTGTGTTCGTTGTTGTAGTGTTCGTTGTTGTAGTGTTCGTTGTTGAAATGTTCGTTGTTGTAGTGTTTGTAGTGGTGGTGTTCGTTGTTGTAGTGTTCGTTGTTGTGGTGTTCGTTGTTGTAGTGTTCGTTGTTGTATTGTTCATTGTTGTAGTGTTCGTTATTATGGTGTTCGTTGTTATGGTGTTCGTAGTTGTTGTTGTCTTCGTTGTTGTGGTGTTCGTTGTTGTGATGTTCGTTGTTGTAGTGTTCGTTGTTGTAGTGTTCGTTTTTGTGGTGTTCATTGTTGTGATGTTCATTGTTGTGGTGTTTGTTGTTGTAGTGTTCGTTGTTGTGGTTTTCGTTGTTGTAGTGTTCGGTGTTGTGATGTTCGTGTTTGAGATGTTCGTTGTTGTGGTGTTCGTTGTTGTGGTGTTCGTTGTTGTGGTTTTCGTTGTTGTGGTGTTCGGTGTTGTGGTGTTCGTTGTTAAAGTGTTCGTTGTTGTAGTGTTTGTTGTTGTGGTGTTCGTTGTTTTAGTGTTCGTTGTTGTGGTGTTCGTTGTTGTGGTGTTCGTTGTTGTGGTGTTCGTTGTTGTAGTGTTCGTTGTTGTAGTGTTCGTTGTTTTAGTGCTCATTTTTGTGGTGTTCGTTGTTGTGGTGTTCGTTATTGTAGTGTTCGTTGTTGTAGTGTTCGTTTTTGTAGTGTTCGTTGTTGTAGTGTTCGTTGTTGTGGTGTTCGTTGTTGCAGTGTTCGTTGTTGAGATGTTCGTTGTTGTGGTGTTCGTTGTTGTAGTGTTCGTTGTTGTAGTGTTCGTTGTTGTAGTGTTCGTTGTTTTAGTGCTCATTTTTGTGGTGTTCGTTGTTGAAGTGTTCGTTGTTGTGGTGTTCGGTGATGTGGTGTTCGTTGTTGTAGTGTTCGGTGATGTGGTGTTCGTTGTTGTAGTGTTTGTTGTTGCAGTGTTCGTTATTGTAGTGTTCGTTGTTGTAGTGTTCGTTTTTGTAGTGTTCGTTGTTGTAGTGTTCGTTGTTGTAGTGTTCGTTGTTGAGATGTTCGTTGTTGTGGTGTTCGTTGTTGCAGTGTTCGTTGTTGAGATGTTCGTTGTTGTGGTGTTCGTTGTTGTAGTGTTCGTTGTTCTAGTGTTCGTTGTTTTAGTGCTCATTTTTGTTGTGTTCGTTGTTGAAGTGTTCGTTGTTGTAGTGTTCGTCGGTGTGGTGTTCGTTGTTGTTGTGTTCGTTGTTGTAGTGTTCGTTGTTGTAGTGTTCGTTGTTGAAGTCTTCGTTGTTGTAGTGTTTGTAGTGGTGGTGTTCGTTGTTGTAGTGTTCGTTGTTGTGGTGTTCGTTGTTGTAGTGTTCGTTGTTGTATTGTTCATTGTTGTAGTGTTCGTTATTATGGTGTTCGTTGTTGTTGTTGTGTTCGTTGTTGTGGTGCTCGTTGTTGTGATGTTCATTGTTGTGGTGTTTGTTGTTGTAGTGTTCGTTGTTGTGGTTTTCGTTGTTGTAGTGTTCGGTGTTGTGATGTTCGTGTTTGAGATGTTCGTTGTTGTGGTGTTCGTTGTTGTAGTGTTCGTTGTTGTAGTGTTCGTTGTTTTAGTGCTCATTTTTGTGGTGTTCGTTGTTGTGGTGTTCGTTATTGTAGTGTTCGTTGTTGTAGTGTTCGTTTTTGTAGTGTTCCTTGTTGTAGTGTTCGTTGTTGTGGTGTTCGTTGTTGCAGTGTTCGTTGTTGAGATGTTCGTTGTTGTGGTGTTCGTGTTGTAGTGTTCGTTGTTGTAGTGTTCGTTGTTGTAGTGTTCGTTGTTTTAGTGCTCATTTTTGTGGTGTTCGTTGTTGAAGTGTTCGTTGTTGTAGTGTTCGTCGTTGTGGTGTTTGTTGTTGTAGTGTTCGTTGTTGAGATGTTCGTTGTTGAGATATTCGTTGTTGAGATGTTCGTTGTTAAGATGTTCGTTGTTGTGGTGTTCGGTGATGTGGTGTTCGTTGTTGTAGTGTTCGGTGATGTGGTGTTCGTTGTTGTAGTGTTTGTTGTTGTAGTGTTCGTTATTGTAGTGTTCGTTGTTGTAGTGTTCGTTTTTGTAGTGTTCGTTGTTGTAGTGTTCGTTGTTGTAGTGTTCGTTGTTGTGATGTTCGTTGTTGTGGTGTTCGTTGTTGCAGTGTTCGTTGTTGAGATGTTCGTTGTTGTGGTGTTCGTTGTTGTAGTGTTCGTTGTTCTAGTGTTCGTTGTTTTAGTGCTCATTTTTGTTGTGTTCGTTGTTGAAGTGTTCGTTGTTGTAGTGTTCGTCGGTGTGGTGTTCGTTGTTGTTGTGTTCGTTGTTGTAGTGTTCGTTGTTGTAGTGTTCGTTGTTGAAGTGTTCGTTGTTGTAGTGTTTGTAGTGGTGGTGTTCGTTGTTGTAGTGTTCGTTGTTGTGGTTTTCGTTGTTGTAGTGTTCGGTGTTCTAGTGTTCGTTGTTTTAGTGCTCATTTTTGTTGTGTTCGTTGTTGTAGTGTTCGTCGGTGTGGTGTTCGTTGTTGCTGTGTTCGTTGTTGTAGTGTTCGTTGTTGTAGTGTTCGTTGTTGAAATGTTCGTTGTTGTAGTGTTTGTAGTGGTGGTGTTCGTTGTTGTAGTGTTCGTTGTTGTGGTGTTCGTTGTTGTAGTGTTCGTTGTTGTATTGTTCATTGTTGTAGTGTTCGTTATTATGGTGTTCGTTGTTATGGTGTTCGTAGTTGTTGTTGTCTTCGTTGTTGTGGTGTTCGTTGTTGTGATGTTCGTTGTTGTAGTGTTCGTTGTTGTAGTGTTCGTTTTTGTGGTGTTCATTGTTGTGATGTTCATTGTTGTGGTGTTTGTTGTTGTAGTGTTCGTTGTTGTGGTTTTCGTTGTTGTAGTGTTCGGTGTTGTGATGTTCGTGTTTGAGATGTTCGTTGTTGTGGTGTTCGTTGTTGTGGTGTTCGTTGTTGTGGTTTTCGTTGTTGTGGTGTTCGGTGTTGTGGTGTTCGTTGTTAAAGTGTTCGTTGTTGTAGTGTTTGTTGTTGTGGTGTTCGTTGTTTTAGTGTTCGTTGTTGTGGTGTTCGTTGTTGTGGTGTTCGTTGTTGTGGTGTTCGTTGTTGTAGTGTTCGTTGTTGTAGTGTTCGTTGTTTTAGTGCTCATTTTTGTGGTGTTCGTTGTTGTGGTGTTCGTTATTGTAGTGTTCGTTGTTGTAGTGTTCGTTTTTGTAGTGTTCGTTGTTGTAGTGTTCGTTGTTGTGGTGTTCGTTGTTGCAGTGTTCGTTGTTGAGATGTTCGTTGTTGTGGTGTTCGTTGTTGTAGTGTTCGTTGTTGTAGTGTTCGTTGTTGTAGTGTTCGTTGTTTTAGTGCTCATTTTTGTGGTGTTCGTTGTTGAAGTGTTCGTTGTTGTAGTGTTCGTCGTTGTGGTGTTCGTTGTTGTAGTGTTCGTTGTTGAGATGTTCGTTGTTGAGATGTTCGTTGTTGAGATGTTCGTTGTTGAGATGTTCGTTGTTGTGGTGTTCGGTGATGTGGTGTTCGTTGTTGTAGTGTTCGGTGATGTGGTGTTCGTTGTTGTAGTGTTTGTTGTTGCAGTGTTCGTTATTGTAGTGTTCGTTGTTGTAGTGTTCGTTTTTGTAGTGTTCGTTGTTGTAGTGTTCGTTGTTGTAGTGTTCGTTGTTGAGATGTTCGTTGTTGTGGTGTTCGTTGTTGCAGTGTTCGTTGTTGAGATGTTCGTTGTTGTGGTGTTCGTTGTTGTAGTGTTCGTTGTTCTAGTGTTCGTTGTTTTAGTGCTCATTTTTGTTGTGTTCGTTGTTGAAGTGTTCGTTGTTGTAGTGTTCGTCGGTGTGGTGTTCGTTGTTGTTGTGTTCGTTGTTGTAGTGTTCGTTGTTGTAGTGTTCGTTGTTGAAGTCTTCGTTGTTGTAGTGTTTGTAGTGGTGGTGTTCGTTGTTGTAGTGTTCGTTGTTGTGGTGTTCGTTGTTGTAGTGTTCGTTGTTGTATTGTTCATTGTTGTAGTGTTCGTTATTATGGTGTTCGTTGTTGTTGTTGTGTTCGTTGTTGTGGTGTTCGTTGTTGTGATGTTCATTGTTGTGGTGTTTGTTGTTGTAGTGTTCGTTGTTGTGGTTTTCGTTGTTGTAGTGTTCGGTGTTGTGATGTTCGTGTTTGAGATGTTCGTTGTTGTGGTGTTCGTTGTTGTAGTGTTCGTTGTTGTAGTGTTCGTTGTTTTAGTGCTCATTTTTGTGGTGTTCGTTGTTGTGGTGTTCGTTATTGTAGTGTTCGTTGTTGTAGTGTTCGTTTTTGTAGTGTTCCTTGTTGTAGTGTTCGTTGTTGTGGTGTTCGTTGTTGCAGTGTTCGTTGTTGAGATGTTCGTTGTTGTGGTGTTCGTGTTGTAGTGTTCGTTGTTGTAGTGTTCGTTGTTGTAGTGTTCGTTGTTTTAGTGCTCATTTTTGTGGTGTTCGTTGTTGAAGTGTTCGTTGTTGTAGTGTTCGTCGTTGTGGTGTTTGTTGTTGTAGTGTTCGTTGTTGAGATGTTCGTTGTTGAGATATTCGTTGTTGAGATGTTCGTTGTTAAGATGTTCGTTGTTGTGGTGTTCGGTGATGTGGTGTTCGTTGTTGTAGTGTTCGGTGATGTGGTGTTCGTTGTTGTAGTGTTTGTTGTTGTAGTGTTCGTTATTGTAGTGTTCGTTGTTGTAGTGTTCGTTTTTGTAGTGTTCGTTGTTGTAGTGTTCGTTGTTGTAGTGTTCGTTGTTGTGATGTTCGTTGTTGTGGTGTTCGTTGTTGCAGTGTTCGTTGTTGAGATGTTCGTTGTTGTGGTGTTCGTTGTTGTAGTGTTCGTTGTTCTAGTGTTCGTTGTTTTAGTGCTCATTTTTGTTGTGTTCGTTGTTGAAGTGTTCGTTGTTGTAGTGTTCGTCGGTGTGGTGTTCGTTGTTGTTGTGTTCGTTGTTGTAGTGTTCGTTGTTGTAGTGTTCGTTGTTGAAGTGTTCGTTGTTGTAGTGTTTGTAGTGGTGGTGTTCGTTGTTGTAGTGTTCGTTGTTGTGGTTTTCGTTGTTGTAGTGTTCGGTGTTGTGATGTTCGTGTTTGAGATGTTCGTTGTTGTGGTGTTCGTTGTTGTAGTGTTCGTTGTTGTAGTGTTCGTTGTTTTAGTGCTCATTTTTGTGGTGTTCGTTGTTGTGGTATTCGTTATTGTAGTGTTCGATGTTGTAGTGTTCGTTTTTGTAGTGTTCGTTGTTGTAGTGTTCGTTGTTGTTGTGTTCGTTGTTGAGATGTTCGTTGTTGTAAAGTTCGTTGTTGCGGTGTTTGTTGTTGAGATGTTCGTTGTTGAGATGTTCGTTGTTGAGATGTTCGTTGTTGTGGTGTTCGTTTGGTTGATGTTCGTTGTTGTGGTGTTCGTGGTTGTGATGTTCATTGTTGTGGTGTTCGTTGTTGTAGTGTTCGTTGTTGAGATGTTCGTTGTTGAGATGTTCGTTGTTGAGATGTTCGTTGTTGTGGTGTTCAGTGATGTGGTGTTCGTTGTTGTAGTGTTTGTTGTTGTAGTGTTCGTTATTGTAGTGTTCGTTGTTGTACTGTTCGTTTTTGTAGTGTTCGTTGTTGTAGTGTTCGTTGTTGTAGTGTTCGTTGTTGAGATGTTCGTTGTTGTGGTGTTCGTTGTTGCAGTGTTCGTTGTTGAGATGTTCGTTGTTGTGGTGTTCGTTGTTGTAGTGTTCGTTGTTGTAGTGTACGTTGTTGTAGTGTTCGTTGTTTTAGTGCTCAATTTTGTGGTGTTCGTTGTTGAAGTGTTCGTTGTTGTAGTGTTTGTCGTTGTGGTGTTCGTTGTTGTAGTGTTCGTTGTTGAGATGTTCGTTGTTGAGATGTTCGTTGTTGAGATGTTCGTTGTTGTGGTGTTCGGTGATGTGGTGTTCGTTGTTGTAGTGTTTGTTGTTGTAGTGTTCGTTATTGTAGTGTTCGTTGTTGTAGTGTTCGTTTTTGTCGTGTTCGTTGTTGTAGTGTTCGTTGTTGTAGTGTTCGTTGTTGAGATGTTTGTTGTTGTGGTGTTCGTTGTTGCAGTGTTCATTGTTGAGATGTCCGTTGTTGTGGTGTTCGTTGTTGTGAGTTCGTTGTTGTGGTGTTCGTTGTTGTAGTGTATGTTGTTGTAGTGTTCGTTGTTGTAGTGTTCCTTGTTGTAATGTCCGTTGTTGTGGAGTTTATTCTTATAACCTTCGTTGTTGTAGTGTTCATTGTTCTAATGTTCGTTGTTGTGGTGTTCGTTGTTGTAGCGTTCGTTTTTGTAGTGTTTGTTGTTGTAATGATCGTTATTGTGGTGTTCGTTGTTGTAATGTTAGTTGTTGTAGTGTTCATTGTTGTAAATTTCGTTGTTGTGGTGTTCGTTACTGTAGTGTTTGTTGTTGTGGTGTTCGTTGTTATGGTGTTCGTTGTTGTAGTGTTCGTTGTTGAAGTGTTCGTTGTTGTTTTCTTCGTTGTGGTAGTGTTCATTGTTGTAATGTTCGTTGTTGTAGTGTTAATTAGTGTAGTGTTCGTGGTTGTGGTGTTCGTTGTTGTAGTGTTCGTTGTTCTAGTGTTCGTTGTTTTAGTGCTCATTTTTGTTGTGTTCGTTGTTGAAGTGTTCGTTGTTGTAGTGTTCGTCGGTGTGGTGTTCGTTGTTGCTGTGTTCGTTGTTGTAGTGTTCGTTGTTGTAGTGTTCGTTGTTGAAATGTTCGTTGTTGTAGTGTTTGTAGTGATGGTGTTCGTTGTTGTATTGTTCGTTGTTGTGGTGTTCGTTGTTGTAGTGTTCGTTGTTGTATTGTTCATTGTTGTAGTGTTCGTTATTATGGTGTTCGTTGTTATGGTGTTCGTTGTTGTTGTTGTGTTCGTTGTTGTGGTGTTCGTTGTTGTGATGTTCGTTGTTGTAGTGTTCGTTGTTGTAGTGTTCGTTTTTGTGGTGTTCGTTGTTGTGATGTTCATTGTTGTGGTGTTTGTTGTTGTAGTGTTCGTTGTTGTGGTTTTCGTTGTTGTAGTGTTCGGTGTTGTGATGTTCGTGTTTGAGATGTTCGTTGTTGTGGTGTTCGTTGTTGTGGTGTTCGTTGTTGTGGTTTTCGTTGTTGTGGTGTTCGGTGTTGTGGTGTTCGTTGTTGAAGTGTTCGTTGTTGTAGTGTTTGTTGTTGTGGTGTTCGTTGTTTTAGTGTTCGTTGTTGTGGTGTTCGTTGTTGTGGTGTTCGTTGTTGTGGTGTTCGTTGTTGTAGTGTTCGTTGTTGTAGTGTTCGTTGTTTTAGTGCTCATTTTTGTGGTGTTCGTTGTTGTGGTGTTCGTTATTGTAGTGTTCGTTGTTGTAGTGTTCGTTTTTGTAGTGTTCGTTGTTGTAGTGTTCGTTGTTGTGGTGTTCGTTGTTGCAGTGTTCGTTGTTGAGATGTTCGTTGTTGTGGTGTTCGTTGTTGTAGTGTTCGTTGTTGTAGTGTTCGTTGTTGTAGTGTTCGTTGTTTTAGTGCTCATTTTTGTGGTGTTCGTTGTTGAAGTGTTCGTTGTTGTAGTGTTCGTCGTTGTGGTGTTCGTTGTTGTAGTGTTCGTTGTTGAGATGTTCGTTGTTGAGATGTTCGTTGTTGAGATGTTCGTTGTTGAGATGTTCGTTGTTGTGGTGTTCGGTGATGTGGTTTTCGTTGTTGTGGTGTTCGGTGATGTGGTGTTCGTTGTTGTAGTGTTCGGTGATGTGGTGTTCGTTGTTGTAGTGTTTGTTGTTGTAGTGTTCGTTATTGTAGTGTTCGTTGTTGTAGTGTTCGTTTCTGTAGTGTTCGTTGTTGTAGTGTTCGTTGTTGTAGTGTTCGTTGTTGAGATGTTCGTTGTTGTGGTGTTCGTTGTTCCAGTGTTCGTTGTTGAGATGTTCGTTGTTGTGGTGTTCGTTGTTGTAGTGTTCGTTGTTCTAGTGTTCGTTGTTTTAGTGCTCATTTTTGTTGTGTTCGTTGTTGAAGTGTTCGTTGTTGTAGTGTTCGTCGGTGTGGTGTTCGTTGTTGTTGTGTTCGTTGTTGTAGTGTTCGTTGTTGTAGTGTTCGTTGTTGAAGTGTTCGTTGTTGTAGTGTTTGTAGTGGTGGTGTTCGTTGTTGTAGTGTTCGTTGTTGTGGTGTTCGTTGTTGTAGTGTTCGTTGTTGTATTGTTCATTGTTGTAGTGTTCGTTATTATGGTGTTCGTTGTTGTTGTTGTGTTCGTTGTTGTGGTGTTCGTTGTTGTGATGTTCATTGTTGTGGTGTTTGTTGTTGTAGTGTTCGTTGTTGTTGTTTTCGTTGTTGTAGTGTTCGGTGTTGTGATGTTCGTGTTTGAGATGTTCGTTGTTGTGGTGTTCGTTGTTGTAGTGTTCGTTGTTGTAGTGTTCGTTGTTTTAGTGCTCATTTTTGTGGTGTTCGTTGTTGTGGTGTTCGTTATTGTAGTGTTCGTTGTTGTAGTGTTCGTTTTTGTAGTGTTCGTTGTTGTAGTGTTCGTTGTTGTGGTGTTCGTTGTTGCAGTGTTCGTTGTTGAGATGTTCGTCGTTGTGGTGTTCGTTGTTGTAGTGTTCGTTGTTGTAGTGTTCGTTGTTGTAGTGTTCGTTGTTTTAGTGCTCATTTTTGTGGTGTTCGTTGTTGAAGTGTTCGTTGTTGTAGTGTTCGTCGTTGTGGTGTTCGTTGTTGTAGTGTTCGTTGTTGAGATGTTCGTTGTTGAGATGTTCGTTGTTGAGATGTTCGTTGTTGAGATGTTCGTTGTTGTGGTGTTCGGTGATGTGGTGTTCGTTGTTGTAGTGTTCGGTGATGTGGTGTTCGTTGTTGTAGTGTTTGTTGTTGTAGTGTTCGTTATTGTAGTGTTCGTTGTTGTAGTGTTCGTTTTTGTAGTGTTCGTTGTTGTAGTGTTCGTTGTTGTAGTGTTCGTTGTTGTGGTGTTCGTTGTTGCAGTGTTCGTTGTTGAGATGTTCGTTGTTGTGGTGTTCGTTGTTGTAGTGTTCGTTGTTCTAGTGTTCGTTGTTTTAGTGCTCATTTTTGTTGTGTTCGTTGTTGAAGTGTTCGTTGTTGTAGTGTTCGTCGGTGTGGTGTTCGTTGTTGTTGTGTTCGTTGTTGTAGTGTTCGTTGTTGTAGTGTTCGTTGTTGAAGTGTTCGTTGTTGTAGTGTTTGTAGTGGTGGTGTTCGTTGTTGTAGTGTTCGTTGTTGTGGTGTTCGTTGTTGTAGTGTTCGTTGTTGTATTGTTCATTGTTGTAGTGTTCGTTATTATGGTGTTCGTTGTTGTTGTTGTGTTCGTTGTTGTGATGTTCATTGTTGTGGTGTTTGTTGTTGTAGTGTTCGTTGTTGTGGTTTTCGTTGTTGTAGTGTTTGGTGTTGTGATGTTCGTGTTTGAGATGTTCGTTGTTGTGGTGTTCGTTGTTGTGGTGTTCGTTGTTGTGGTTTTCGTTGTTGTGGTGTTCGGTGTTGTGGTGTTCGTTTTTGTAGTGTTCGTTGTTGAAGTGTTCGTTGTTGTAGTGTTTGTTGTTGTGGTGTTCGTTGTTTTAGTGTTCGTTGTTGTGGTGTTCGTTGTTGTGGTGTTCGTTGTTGTAGTGTTCGTTGTTGTAGTACTCGTTGTTGTAGTGTTCGTTGTTGTAGTACTCGTTGTTGTATTGTTCATTGTTGTAGTGTTCGTTTTTGTGGTGTTCGTTGTTGTAGTGTTCGTTGTTGAAGTGTTCGTTGTTGTAGTGTTTGATGTTGTGGTGTTCGTTGTTTTAGTGTTCGTTGTTGTGGTGTTCGTTGTTGTGGTGTTCGTTGTTGTAGTGTTCGTTGTTGTAGTGTTTGTTGTTGTGGTGTTCGTTGTTTTAGTGTTCGTTGTTGTGGTGTTCGTTGTTGTGGTGTTCGTTGTTGTGGTGTTCGTTGTTGTAGTGTTCGTTGTTGTAGTGTTCGTTGTTTTAGTGCTCATTTTTGTGGTGTTCGTTGTTGTGGTGTTCGTTATTGTAGTGTTCGTTGTTGTAGTGTTCGTTTTTGTAGTGTTCGTTGTTGTAGTGTTCGTTGTTGTGGTGTTCGTTGTTGCAGTGTTCGTTGTTGAGATGTTCGTTGTTGTGGTGTTCGTTGTTGTAGTGTTCGTTGTTGTAGTGTTCGTTGTTGTAGTGTTCGTTGTTTTAGTGCTCATTTTTGTGGTGTTCGTTGTTGAAGTGTTCGTTGTTGTAGTGTTCGTCGTTGTGGTGTTCGTTGTTGTAGTGTTCGTTGTTGAGATGTTCGTTGTTGAGATGTTCGTTGTTGAGATGTTCGTTGTTGAGATGTTCGTTGTTGTGGTGTTCGGTGATGTGGTGTTCGTTGTTGTGGTGTTCGGTGATGTGGTGTTCGTTGTTGTAGTGTTCGGTGATGTGGTGTTCGTTGTTGTAGTGTTTGTTGTTGTAGTGTTCGTTATTGTAGTGTTCGTTGTTGTAGTGTTCGTTTCTGTAGTGTTCGTTGTTGTAGTGTTCGTTGTTGTAGTGTTCGTTGTTGAGATGTTCGTTGTTGTGGTGTTCGTTGTTGCAGTGTTCGTTGTTGAGATGTTCGTTGTTGTGGTGTTCGTTGTTGTAGTGTTCGTTGTTCTAGTGTTCGTTGTTTTAGTGCTCATTTTTGTTGTGTTCGTTGTTGAAGTGTTCGTTGTTGTAGTGTTCGTCGGAGTGGTGTTCGTTGTTGTTGTGTTCGTTGTTGTAGTGTTCGTTGTTGTAGTGTTCGTTGTTGAAGTGTTCGTTGTTGTAGTGTTTGTAGTGGTGGTGTTCGTTGTTGTAGTGTTCGGTGTTGTGGTGTTCGTTGTTGTAGTGTTCGTTGTTGTATTGTTCATTGTTGTAGTGTTCGTTATTATGGTGTTCGTTGTTGTTGTTGTGTTCGTTGTTGTGGTGTTCGTTGTTGTGATGTTCATTGTTGTGGTGTTTGTTGTTGTAGTGTTCGTTGTTGTTGTTTCCGTTGTTGTAGTGTTCGGTGTTGTGATGTTCGTGTTTGAGATGTTCGTTGTTGTGGTGTTCGTTGTTGTAGTGTTCGTTGTTGTAGTGTTCGTTGTTTTAGTGCTCATTTTTGTGGTGTTCGTTGTTGTGGTGTTCGTTATTGTAGTGTTCGTTGTTGTAGTGTTCGTTTTTGTAGTGTTCGTTGTTGTAGTGTTCGTTGTTGTGGTGTTCGTTGTTGCAGTGTTCGTTGTTGAGATGTTCGTCGTTGTGGTGTTCGTTGTTGTAGTGTTCGTTGTTGTAGTGTTCGTTGTTGTAGTGTTCGTTGTTTTAGTGCTCATTTTTGTGGTGTTCGTTGTTGAAGTGTTCGTTGTTGTAGTGTTCGTCGTTGTGGTGTTCGTTGTTGTAGTGTTCGTTGTTGAGATGTTCGTTGTTGAGATGTTCGTTGTTGAGATGTTCGTTGTTGAGATGTTCGTTGTTGTGGTGTTCGGTGATGTGGTGTTCGTTGTTGTAGTGTTCGGTGATGTGGTGTTCGTTGTTGTAGTGTTTGTTGTTGTAGTGTTCGTTATTGTAGTGTTCGTTGTTGTAGTGTTCGTTTTTGTAGTGTTCGTTGTTGTAGTGTTCGTTGTTGTAGTGTTCGTTGTTGTGGTGTTCGTTGTTGCAGTGTTCGTTGTTGAGATGTTCGTTGTTGTGGTGTTCGTTGTTGTAGTGTTCGTTGATCTAGTGTTCGTTGTTTTAGTGCTCATTTTTGTTGTGTTCGTTGTTGAAGTGTTCGTTGTTGTAGTGTTCGTCGGTGTGGTGTTCGTTGTTGTTGTGTTCGTTGTTGTAGTGTTCGTTGTTGTAGTGTTCGTTGTTGAAGTGTTCGTTGTTGTAGTGTTTGTAGTGGTGGTGTTCGTTGTTGTAGTGTTCGTTGTTGTGGTGTTCGTTGTTGTAGTGTTCGTTGTTGTATTGTTCATTGTTGTAGTGTTCGTTATTATGGTGTTCGTTGTTGTTGTTGTGTTCGTTGTTGTGATGTTCATTGTTGTGGTGTTTGTTGTTGTAGTGTTCGTTGTTGTGGTTTTCGTTGTTGTAGTGTTCGGTGTTGTGATGTTCGTGTTTGAGATGTTCGTTGTTGTGGTGTTCGTTGTTGTGGTGTTCGTTGTTGTGGTTTTCGTTGTTGTGGTGTTCGGTGTTGTGGTGTTCGTTGTTGAAGTGTTCGTTGTTGTAGTGTTTGTTGTTGTGGTGTTCGTTGTTTTAGTGTTCGTTGTTGTGGTGTTCGTTGTTGTGGTGTTCGTTGTTGTGGTGTTCGTTGTTGTAGTGTTCGTTGTTGTAGTGTTCGTTGTTTTAGTGCTCATTTTTGTGGTGTTCGTTGTTGTGGTGTTCGTTATTGTAGTGTTCGTTGTTGTAGTGTTCGTTTTTGTAGTGTTCGTTGTTGTAGTGTTCGTTGTTGTGGTGTTCGTTGTTGCAGTGTTCGTTGTTGAGATGTTCGTTGTTGTGGTGTTCGTTGTTGTAGTGTTCGTTGTTGTAGTGTTCGTTGTTGTAGTGTTCGTTGTTTTAGTGCTCATTTTTGTGGTGTTCGTTGTTGAAGTGTTCGTTGTTGTAGTGTTCGTCGTTGTGGTGTTCGTTGTTGTAGTGTTCGTTGTTGAGATGTTCGTTGTTGAGATGTTCGTTGTTGAGATGTTCGTTGTTGAGATGTTCGTTGTTGTGGTGTTCGGTGATGTGGTGTTCGTTGTTGTAGTGTTCGGTGATGTGGTGTTCGTTGTTGTAGTGTTTGTTGTTGCAGTGTTCGTTATTGTAGTGTTCGTTGTTGTAGTGTTCGTTTTTGTAGTGTTCGTTGTTGTAGTGTTCGTTGTTGTAGTGTTCGTTGTTGAGATGTTCGTTGTTGTGGTGTTCGTTGTTGCAGTGTTCGTTGTTGAGATGTTCGTTGTTGTGGTGTTCGTTGTTGTAGTGTTCGTTGTTCTAGTGTTCGTTGTTTTAGTGCTCATTTTTGTTGTGTTCGTTGTTGAAGTGTTCGTTGTTGTAGTGTTCGTCGGTGTGGTGTTCGTTGTTGTTGTGTTCGTTGTTGTAGTGTTCGTTGTTGTAGTGTTCGTTGTTGAAGTCTTCGTTGTTGTAGTGTTTGTAGTGGTGGTGTTCGTTGTTGTAGTGTTCGTTGTTGTGGTGTTCGTTGTTGTAGTGTTCGTTGTTGTATTGTTCATTGTTGTAGTGTTCGTTATTATGGTGTTCGTTGTTGTTGTTGTGTTCGTTGTTGTGGTGTTCGTTGTTGTGATGTTCATTGTTGTGGTGTTTGTTGTTGTAGTGTTCGTTGTTGTGGTTTTCGTTGTTGTAGTGTTCGGTGTTGTGATGTTCGTGTTTGAGATGTTCGTTGTTGTGGTGTTCGTTGTTGTAGTGTTCGTTGTTGTAGTGTTCGTTGTTTTAGTGCTCATTTTTGTGGTGTTCGTTGTTGTGGTGTTCGTTATTGTAGTGTTCGTTGTTGTAGTGTTCGTTTTTGTAGTGTTCCTTGTTGTAGTGTTCGTTGTTGTGGTGTTCGTTGTTGCAGTGTTCGTTGTTGAGATGTTCGTTGTTGTGGTGTTCGTGTTGTAGTGTTCGTTGTTGTAGTGTTCGTTGTTGTAGTGTTCGTTGTTTTAGTGCTCATTTTTGTGGTGTTCGTTGTTGAAGTGTTCGTTGTTGTAGTGTTCGTCGTTGTGGTGTTCGTTGTTGTAGTGTTCGTTGTTGAGATGTTCGTTGTTGAGATATTCGTTGTTGAGATGTTCGTTGTTAAGATGTTCGTTGTTGTGGTGTTCGGTGATGTGGTGTTCGTTGTTGTAGTGTTCGGTGATGTGGTGTTCGTTGTTGTAGTGTTTGTTGTTGTAGTGTTCGTTATTGTAGTGTTCGTTGTTGTAGTGTTCGTTTTTGTAGTGTTCGTTGTTGTAGTGTTCGTTGTTGTAGTGTTCGTTGTTGAGATGTTCGTTGTTGTGGTGTTCGTTGTTGCAGTGTTCGTTGTTGAGATGTTCGTTGTTGTGGTGTTCGTTGTTGTAGTGTTCGTTGTTCTAGTGTTCGTTGTTTTAGTGCTCATTTTTGTTGTGTTCGTTGTTGAAGTGTTCGTTGTTGTAGTGTTCGTCGGTGTGGTGTTCGTTGTTGTTGTGTTCGTTGTTGTAGTGTTCGTTGTTGTAGTGTTCGTTGTTGAAGTGTTCGTTGTTGTAGTGTTTGTAGTGGTGGTGTTCGTTGTTGTAGTGTTCGTTGTTGTGGTTTTCGTTGTTGTAGTGTTCGGTGTTGTGATGTTCGTGTTTGAGATGTTCGTTGTTGTGGTGTTCGTTGTTGTAGTGTTCGTTGTTGTAGTGTTCGTTGTTTTAGTGCTCATTTTTGTGGTGTTCGTTGTTGTGGTATTCGTTATTGTAGTGTTCGATGTTGTAGTGTTCGTTTTTGTAGTGTTCGTTGTTGTAGTGTTCGTTGTTGTTGTGTTCGTTGTTGAGATGTTCGTTGTTGTAAAGTTCGTTGTTGTGGTGTTTGTTGTTGAGATGTTCGTTGTTGAGATGTTCGTTGTTGAGATGTTCGTTGTTGTGGTGTTCGTTTGGTTGATGTTCGTTGTTGTGGTGTTCGTGGTTGTGATGTTCATTGTTGTGGTGTTCGTTGTTGTAGTGTTCGTTGTTGAGATGTTCGTTGTTGAGATGTTCGTTGTTGAGATGTTCGTTGTTGTGGTGTTCAGTGATGTGGTGTTCGTTGTTGTAGTGTTTGTTGTTGTAGTGTTCGTTATAGTAGTGTTCGTTGTTGTACTGTTCGTTTTTGTAGTGTTCGTTGTTGTAGTGTTCGTTGTTGTAGTGTTCGTTGTTGAGATGTTCGTTGTTGTGGTGTTCGTTGTTGCAGTGTTCGTTGTTGAGATGTTCGTTGTTGTGGTGTTCGTTGTTGTAGTGTTCGTTGTTGTAGTGTACGTTGTTGTAGTGTTCGTTGTTTTAGTGCTCAATTTTGTGGTGTTCGTTGTTGAAGTGTTCGTTGTTGTAGTGTTTGTCGTTGTGGTGTTCGTTGTTGTAGTGTTCGTTGTTGAGATGTTCGTTGTTGAGATGTTCGTTGTTGAGATGTTCGTTGTTGTGGTGTTCGGTGATGTGGTGTTCGTTGTTGTAGTGTTTGTTGTTGTAGTGTTCGTTATTGTAGTGTTCGTTGTTGTAGTGTTCGTTTTTGTCGTGTTCGTTGTTGTAGTGTTCGTTGTTGTAGTGTTCGTTGTTGAGATGTTTGTTGTTGTGGTGTTCGTTGTTGCAGTGTTCGTTGTTGAGATGTCCGTTGTTGTGGTGTTCGTTGTTGTGAGTTCGTTGTTGTGGTGTTCGTTGTTGTAGTGTATGTTTTTGTAGTGTTCGTTGTTGTAGTGTTCCTTGTTGTAATGTCCGTTGTTGTGGAGTTTATTCTTATAACCTTCGTTGTTGTAGTGTTCATTGTTCTAATGTTCGTTGTTGTGGTGTTCGTTGTTGTAGCGTTCGTTGTTGTAGTGTTTGTTGTTGTAATGATCGTTATTGTGGTGTTCGTTGTTGTAATGTTAGTTGTTGTAGTGTTCATTGTTGTAAATTTCGTTGTTGTGGTGTTCGTTACTGTAGTGTTTGTTGTTGTGGTGTTCGTTGTTATGGTGTTCGTTGTTGTAGTGTTCGTTGTTGAAGTGTTCGTTGTTGTTTTCTTCGTTGTGGTAGTGTTCATTGTTGTAATGTTCGTTGTTGTAGTGTTAATTAGTGTAGTGTTCGTGGTTGTGGTGTTCGTTGTTGTAGTGTTCGTTGTTCTAGTGTTCGTTGTTTTAGTGCTCATTTTTGTTGTGTTCGTTGTTGAAGTGTTCGTTGTTGTAGTGTTCGTCGGTGTGGTGTTCGTTGTTGCTGTGTTCGTTGTTGTAGTGTTCGTTGTTGTAGTGTTCGTTGTTGAAATGTTCGTTGTTGTAGTGTTTGTAGTGATGGTGTTCGTTGTTGTATTGTTCGTTGTTGTGGTGTTCGTTGTTGTAGTGTTCGTTGTTGTATTGTTCATTGTTGTAGTGTTCGTTATTATGGTGTTCGTTGTTATGGTGTTCGTTGTTGTTGTTGTGTTCGTTGTTGTGGTGTTCGTTGTTGTGATGTTCGTTGTTGTAGTGTTCGTTGTTGTAGTGTTCGTTTTTTGTGGTGTTCGTTGTTGTGATGTTCATTGTTGTGGTGTTTGTTGTTGTAGTGTTCGTTGTTGTGGTTTTCGTTGTTGTAGTGTTCGGTGTTGTGATGTTCGTGTTTGAGATGTTCGTTGTTGTGGTGTTCGTTGTTGTGGTGTTCGTTGTTGTGGTTTTCGTTGTTGTGGTGTTCGGTGTTGTGGTGTTCGTTGTTGAAGTGTTCGTTGTTGTAGTGTTTGTTGTTGTGGTGTTCGTTGTTTTAGTGTTCGTTGTTGTGGTGTTCGTTGTTGTGGTGTTCGTTGTTGTGGTGTTCGTTGTTGTAGTGTTCGTTGTAGTAGTGTTCGTTGTTTTAGTGCTCATTTTTTGTGGTGTTCGTTGTTGTGGTGTTCGTTATTGTAGTGTTCGTTGTTGTAGTGTTCGTTTTTGTAGTGTTCGTTGTTGTAGTGTTCGTTGTTGTGGTGTTCGTTGTTGCAGTGTTCGTTGTTGAGATGTTCGTTGTTGTGGTGTTCGTTGTTGTAGTGTTCGTTGTTGTAGTGTTCGTTGTTGTAGTGTTCGTTGTTTTAGTGCTCATTTTTGTGGTGTTCGTTGTTGAAGTGTTCATTGTTGTAGTGTTCGTCGTTGTGGTGTTCGTTGTTGTAGTGTTCGTTGTTGAGATGTTTCGTTGTTGAGATGTTCGTTGTTGAGATGTTCGTTGTTGAGATGTTCGTTGTTGTGGTGTTCGGTGATGTGGTGTTCGTTGTTTGTGGTGTTCGGTGATGTGGTGTTCGTTGTTGTAGTGTTCGGTGATGTGGTGTTCGTTGTTGTAGTGTTTGTTGTTGTAGTGTTCGTTATTGTAGTGTTTCGTTGTTGTAGTGTTCGTTTCTGTAGTGTTCGTTGTTGTAGTGTTCGTTGTTGTAGTGTTCGTTGTTGAGATGTTCGTTTGTTGTGGTGTTCGTTGTTGCAGTGTTCGTTGTTGAGATGTTCGTTGTTGTGGTGTTCGTTGTTGTAGTGTTCGTTGTTCTAGTGTTCGTTGTTTTAGTGCTCATTTTTGTTGTGTTCGTTGTTGAAGTGTTCGTTGTTGTAGTGTTCGTCGGTGTGGTGTTCGTTGTTGTTGTGTTCGTTGTTGTAGTGTTCGTTGTTGTAGTGTTCGTTGTTGAAGTGTTCGTTGTTGTAGTGTTTGTAGTGGTGGTGTTCGTTGTTGTAGTGTTCGTTGTTGTGGTGTTCGTTGTTGTAGTGTTCGTTGTTGTATTGTTCATTGTTGTAGTGTTCGTTATTATGGTGTTCGTTGTTGTTGTTGTGTTCGTTGTTGTGGTGTTCGTTGTTGTGATGTTCATTGTTGTGGTGTTTGTTGTTGTAGTGTTCGTTGTTGTTGTTTTCGTTGTTGTAGTGTTCGGTGTTGTGATGTTCGTGTTTGAGATGTTCGTTGTTGTGGTGTTCGTTGTTGTAGTGTTCGTTGTTGTAGTGTTCGTTGTTTTAGTGCTCATTTTTGTGGTGTTCGTTGTTGTGGTGTTCGTTATTGTAGTGTTCGTTGTTGTAGTGTTCGTTTTTGTAGTGTTCGTTGTTGTAGTGTTTCGTTGTTGTGGTGTTCGTTGTTGCAGTGTTCGTTGTTGAGATGTTCGTCGTTGTGGTGTTCGTTGTTGTAGTGTTCGTTGTTGTAGTGTTCGTTGTTGTAGTGTTCGTTGTTTTAGTGCTCATTTTTGTGGTGTTCGTTGTTGAAGTGTTCGTTGTTGTAGTGTTCGTCGTTGTGGTGTTCGTTGTTGTAGTGTTCGTTGTTGAGATGGTCGTTGTTGAGATGTTCGTTGTTGAGATGTTCGTTGTTGAGATGTTCGTTGTTGTGGTGTTCCGGTGATGTGGTGTTCGTTGTTGTAGTGTTCGGTGATGTGGTGTTCGTTGTTGTAGTGTTTGTTGTTGTAGTGTTCGTTATTGTAGTGTTCGTTGTTGTAGTGTTCGTTTTTGTAGTGTTCGTTGTTGTAGTGTTCGTTGTTGTAGTGTTCGTTGTTGTGGTGTTCGTTGTTGCAGTGTTCGTTGTTGAGTTGTTCGTTGTTGTGGTGTTCGTTGTTGTAGTGTTCGTTGTTCTAGTGTTCGTTGTTTTAGTGCTCATTTTTGTTGTGTTCGTTGTTGAAGTGTTCGTTGTTGTAGTGTTCGTCGGTGTGGTGTTCGTTGTTGTTGTGTTCGTTGTTGTAGTGTTCGTTGTTGTAGTGTTCGTTGTTGAAGTGTTCGTTGTTGTAGTGTTTGTAGTGGTGGTGTTCGTTGTTGTAGTGTTCGTTGTTGTGGTGTTCGTTGTTGTAGTGTTCGTTGTTGTATTGTTCATTGTTGTAGTGTTCGTTATTTATGGTGTTCGTTGTTGTTGTTGTGTTCGTTGTTGTGATGTTCATTGTTGTGGTGTTTGTTGTTGTAGTGTTCGTTGTTGTGGTTTTCCTTGTTGTAGTGTTTGGTGTTGTGATGTTCGTGTTTGAGATGTTCGTTGTTGTGGTGTTCGTTGTTGTGGTGTTCGTTGTTGTGGTTTCGTTGTTGTGGTGTTCGGTGTTGTGGTGTTCGTTTTGTAGTGTTCGTTGTTGAAGTGTTCGTTGTTGTAGTGTTTGTTGTTGTGGTGTTCGTTGTTTTAGTGTTCGTTGTTGTGGTGTTCGTTGTTGTGGTGTTCGTTGTTGTAGTGTTCGTTGTTGTAGTACTCGTTGTTGTAGTGTTCGTTGTTGTAGTACTCGTTGTTGTATTGTTCATTGTTGTAGTGTTCGTTTTTGTGGTGTTCGTTGTTGTAGTGTTCGTTGTTGAAGTGTTCGTTGTTGTAGTGTTTGATGTTGTGGTGTTCGTTGTTTTAGTGTTCGTTGTTGTGGTGTTCGTTGTTGTGGTGTTCGTTGTTGTAGTGTTCGTTGTTGTAGTACTGTTGTTATAGTGTTTGTTGTTGAATTGTTCGTTATTGTGGTGTTCGTTGTTGTATTGTTTGTTGTTGTTGTGTTCATTGTTGTTGTGTTCGTTGTTGTGGTGTTCGTTGTTGTGGTGTTCGTTGTTGTAGTGTTGGATGTTGTTTTCTTCGCTGTTGTATTGTTCGTTGTTGTGGTGTTCGTTGTTGTGGTGTTCGTTGTTGTTATGTTCGTTGTTGAGATGTTCGTTGCTGTGGTTTTCGTTTTTGTAGTGTTCGTTGTTGTAGTGTTCGTTATTGTAGTGTTTGTTGGGGTGGTGTTCGTTGTTGTGGTGTTCGTTGTTTTAGTGTTCGTTGTTGTGGTGTTCGTTGTTGTGGTGTTCGTTGTTGTAGTGTTCGTTGTTGTAGTACTCGTTGTTGTAGTGTTCGTTGTTGTAGTACTCGTTGTTGTATTGTTCATTGTTGTAGTGTTCGTTTTTGTGGTGTTCGTTGTTGTAGTGTTCGTTGTTGAAGTGTTCGTTGTTGTAGTGTTTGATGTTGTGGTGTTCGTTGTTTTAGTGTTCGTTGTTGTGGTGTTCGTTGTTGTGGTGTTCGTTGTTGTAGTGTTCGTTGTTGTAGTACTTGTTGTTATAGTGTTTGTTGTTGAGTGTATGCGGTTGTTCAGTTCTTTGAAGTCTGCACAGATTCTCAAGGATTTCCGATCTGCCTTCAACACTGGTACAATTGGGGCTGCCCACTCACTATGTGTAATTGGCTCTAAGATGCCTTCTGCCACATGCTTTTCCAGGGCTGATTCTACCAATTGCTTGTAATGAAACGGCACTGTTCTTGCCTTGAAAACTTTAGGTGAAGCCCCACTTTTCAGGTGAATTTTTGCCACCATGCTATTAATTGGCTTATCTGCCTCCACTGAATATTTGTCTAACATTTGTTCGGCACTTTAATTGTTTTAACTATCGACAATTCATCTAAGCCCGCCAAGAAAATTCCCACTTTTTCCATGAGATCCTTACCACATAGGCTAGGATTATGTGAATCCACTACATAAAAATCCTGGACAACTTCTTTTCCATTATAACCTACTTTTGCCGACACCTTGCCATAGACCTTATTCAGTACATTATCATAAGCACTTAAAGATTTTTTACCTGGTTTTACATTCAATTGCAAGGTATCTGCCCAATCTCTAAACAATGTTGACACTGCAGCACCAGTGTCCAGTTCCAAGGGAACTAACTTCCCATTAATTACAAAATTCACCACTTGTGACTTCACTGAACATACCTTTTCTTTCACCGAATATAGTCGGTTTTCCTCACCTGCAGCTTCTTCAGACTGGTTACCTTCCTCTACTGCCTTGACCACAGTACCACTACCTCTTCTTCCTGCATTCCCCTGGTCGTCTCCTCTCCCAGGCCTTGTTGTTCCTGTTCAGATATTCCCTACACACTCTTTGCAAGTGTCCCTCCTTGTTACAAAAGTTGCATATATATGCACGAAACTTGCACTTGCTACTTATGTGCTTGTATCCACAGTGTGTACATCTGGTCTGGCTCTGTACGACCATAATTTCCTGAGTAGAAGTCTAACTTCCAAAAGCCCTTTCCAGGTTCAATATCTTCTCGAGCACTGTCCATGAAGTCATCGATTGTAGATCCAAATTTTCTGCCACCAGGTTAGGGAAATAATTCTCCTTTTCCACTGCCATGAACAACTGGTCCCTAACCCTGCCGTCCAACTGTGCTCCGAAGTTGCAGTGGTTAGCCAAAGCCTTCAATTCCGCAAATAAATCCTGTACGGATTCCTGCTGCTGTTTCGTCCTCTTCTGAAAATCCATCAAACTCCTGATGGTTTCACCACATACTGACGTTTAAGCAAAGCAATCAAGTCTACATAGGTCCTCGTGTGCGGTAGCTCAGGTGCACACAAATTTCCGAGAACACTATATGCTTCAGAACCCAGTGAAACTAAGAGTACCGCTTTTTTGGTGGCGTCCTCCTTAATCTCCCGGTACTGAAAGTTTGCTTTCAGCAGGCTGAGCCACAGGTCCAACGAGATCTTGGCAGTGTTTAACGGCTGAATTGACATGGTAGCCATGGCCACGGTGTAGCACACTCCACTGTTATATGCGAAGCGTCCATTCGTCCACACGACGTACCCTGCACTGTCTTGATCCTCACACCACGTCCCGTACCCAGGCTCTGTGCCAGCGATGTTTAATTCTCGTCGCCACTGTTATGGTTTTGGTCAGACAAACAATCTTCGTCCACATCGTTTTATTCTCCGCCAGTAACAACAACAAAAACATTATCAGGTACATGAAATATTATTAAAAAGATCATAAACAAAAGAGCATCTGCTCCAAACATGCTACCTCCAACATCTGTAGTACTCAATCCCAACAGAGGAGGTGAAAACTTGGACGAAGAGGCCCTTCTGTGAGAGAGTGTGTGACTCCTTTCTAATCTGCCCAGTTGAAGGAGGTGTTGGAGGTCGTGAAAGAAGAGTTGCTGTCGATCTCCTGATTTATTATTTTCATTTCTTTCATTTACTGTATTGACTGATTGTATGTGTGATAATGTAATTTGTGTCAGTAAATTCACACATTTTATCATCGTGTTTAGGTGTGCCTCCAATATAATATTCTCTATGAGCATACACGAAGGTTATCATAGTGCCACCTAGGGAACATCACGTTTTCTATAGAAGCTCTTATCGTCTGGAGAGTGGTAAAACAGCACAGACTTATATAAAAGTGTACCCTAGGCCATCCGACCAGTATCGGAGCCGGAATGGTGGCAACATTGTGGTAACAAGCAACGTAGTGGCTGGAGAGAGTTAAAGCCACACAGACTTTTGTGGGAGAGTACCTTAGGCTGACAGTCCAGTGGCAGATCTACAGGAGTAGCAACACTCAGGCAACAAACAGTATAGAATACACCCACTGAACTGCATCGCTGGGGTGCAGATATACTAACCTAGCTGGCGACCATGTTAAAAGAAGATAGGGAAGGAAGCGGGAAAAGAATTCCTGCAACCTTTTTGTCTGGCAGGCAAGACTCAGGGGGCTGAGTATTCTGCCTTCTGAGCCCCTAGCAGCTGATTGCTAGTGGAGCCCCAGCCCACCCCTGTGACAAGAACTCGCGACCTCGCCAGGATGCATTAATCAAGACAGTGTTGCCAGGGTACTAATACAGTGTTGCCAGTGAATTCAGTGATACTGTTACCCAACCAGCTAAGGGAATGAAACTGTGAAATTAGTACCTACTAACTTGTCTGTGCTGTCGTGTATGCTTGATAACATAGAGATGGAGGAGGATAAAGTAAAGAAATTTATGGATACGAGGGATGAGAAAATTTTGAAGGAGTATACCAAAGCCCAGCGCCAGCAAGTGTCAGGCCACTTGGGGATCCGATTGAGGACGACTAAGGTGGCGGAGCGTAGGCTAGAAATAATGGCACAACTCACAGCTCGAGAAGTGACAACAGGGAAGAGCCGTCCCAAGATGGGCCATCCCAAGGTGAACCGTCCTAACTAGAGCCATCCCAAGAGCTACCAGTGTGGGGAGGACTCACAGTGAACGTGGGAGCAGTGGAGGGTCGAGCAGTAGTAAGAGGAGCCTGCAACTGGAAGTAATGAAGATGCAACTGGAAGCCCAACTGCGACGAGAGGAGAGAGAAGCGCAAATGCAGCGAGTGGAGTACGAGCATGAAGCTCGGCTTCAGCGAGAGGAACGTGAAGCTCGGTTGCAGCGAGAGGAACGTGAAGCTCGGCTATAGCGAGAGGAACGTGAAGCTCGGCTGCAGCGAGAGGAACGTGAAGCTCGGCTGCAGCGAGAGGAGCGTGAGCGTGAAGCTCGGCTGCGGCGAGAAGAAGGAGAGAGAGACAACTGCGACTAGAGGAGATAAAGGCAAAGAAAGAAGTCGAATTGTATCGCGTTGAGCGTGGGCTGCCCTCACTACCTGCACAGTGGGATGACCTCAAGATAATGGAATGTGACTTACCTACGTTCGAACCTCAAGAAGCTGAGGCGTTCTTCGAACACTTCGAATGGATAGTGACTCTGAAGGAGTGGCCGGAAGATGATTGGGCTGCTCTGGTCCAGGGCAGGTTTACCGGTGAGGCCCGGGAAGCCTACAACATGCTGGACCTAGAGGAGTGTGCTAGTTACGACGCATTTAAGAATGCGGTGCTCCACTCATTCCGGATGACTCCGGAGATGTACCGGAAGCTGTTCAGAGACTGTACGAGAGCGTCGGGAAAGTCTTACGCCGAGACAGCGAGAGATATGGAACGGAAATTCCTACTATGGTTGAAGGCAGAGGAAGCAGAGTCGGTGGATGAGATCAAACGACTGATAGTGATGGAGAATTTTATGTCAGTGCTCCATCCTGAGTTGAGCGTAAGGGTGAGAGAAGCAGGTATTAAGGACCTGAAGGCTGCAGCGGACCGAGCCAACATGCTGGAGGAGGCACTACATCTCAGGATGGAGCGGCCGCCAAGACACTCGCCTTACCCCATGTCGGGAGGGAGCTTTAGGAGTTCAGGAGGAGCGAGGACGGGTGGGGACTCTCCCAAGAGTAGTGTGCCCGATGAAGTAACCCGGTTCAAGAGCTCAAAGAATGCAGGGAGGAAGCCCCAAACTGTGAGCAGTGGACGTAGCTCGGGAGCGAGTGCTGCTGCCCGGGAACCGACAACGGGGAGTCCTAGGAGGACCCAGGAAATCTGTACCGTTGGTGCTACCAGGGTGACTGGTAGAGGGTCGCCCAGGAGAGGCGGTCGGTGTTACAACTGTGTGGGATGAGGACACTTTGCAAGAGAGTGCAGTCGCCCCAGGCACGGTGGGAACGTGGCTTTCGCGAGGATAGGAAGCGAAGAAGCCAACAATAACTCAGGTGATATGCCGGTGATGAGGGAGAAGAGGATTCACCCCTTTGTGAGTGAGGGGACGGTGAAGATAAGAGGAGCTGAGCCTGTTCCAGGAAGGATCCTGAGGGACACGGGATCCGACTTCACCATTGTTAGTGAATCCCTATTCCTCGAAGACTACAGAAGTTCCAGTACAGGGGAGGCCCTGATAAGGACGTTGGGGAGACAAGTGAGGATGCCCCTTCATAAGGCGACTCCTAATTCAGACTCTCGTGGTAGGGGTCTGTGCTTTACTGCCCAGGATGGAAGCTCAGGTGATCCTAGGGAATGACTTCTGTGGGGGATGTGTTCTCTCGAATTTGATTAAGGGTGAGGAGTGTATAGAGCCCTATCGACAGAGCAGCAGGACGGGCGCCAGCAGTGGCGAAACGGAAATTGCGAGAGTGGCATTACCGGTATGCGCGGTGACGTCGGTACGAGACGTCAGGGAAGATGATGTGAACGGATCCAGTCACGCCGAAGAGAACATGCTGGGTGATCTGGGGCTCGATCATTTGTTCTGAGAGGAGGCCAGAAGACAAGCGACAGATGAGGAAGGGTTGGATAGGAGTGTCCAAGTTACTCTCACCAGTCCTCTAGGTATTGACCGTACCCGTCTAGGTGAGCTGCAAAAGGAAGAGTTTCCCGAGTTGATACAGGAGGCGGAAGGAGGTCTCGCCGGACCCGAGTCACTGACTCACTTCTTTGTGGAGAAGGGAGTGCTAATGAAGCTGTGGAGACTGGTAAGAGAATAAGTGGGTGATAGTATGCTGAGAGTGAGGCATCAGGTGGTGGTGTCGGCGCGGTACAGAAACGCGGTACTAAAGCATGCACACTCAGTGGATCCCGCGGGTCACTTAGGAGTAACCAAGACCTTAAGCAGGCTTTGGGAACATTTTTATTAGCCGGGCATGGACGCGGATGTAAGACGAATTTGCAAGACGTGTTTACCGTGCCAGAGGGCGGGGAAGAACGTCCCAGCCATCCCGAACGTGCCTTTGGTTCCAGTTCCTGTGTTTGGCCAGGCGTTTGAACGCCTAATAATCGACGTTGTGGGACCCTTGCCTAGGACAAGAAAGGGAAATAATTACTTATTGACCATCATGTGTGCTTCAACGAGATTTCCAGAGGCGATCCCAGTGCGGAAGGTGACATCGAGATGCGTCATGGGACACCTTCAGCGGTTCCTTGCTTGGGTAGGTGAGCCCAAGGAGATCCACTCCGACTGTGGAAGGGTGGTTTAGGCAGGCTATTGCGAGCTGAGGAAGAGCCCAACTACGATCGTCACCTTATATACCGCAATCGCAGGGAGCGATTGAGAGGTTTCACTCCACTCTGAAGACCATCTTGAGAGTGCATTTTGCAGAACAGGGAGCAGAATGGGATGAGGCTGTATTTCCAGCCCTGTTTACAATCAAAGATGCTATAGTTGAGTCTCGGGGATTCTCTCCATTCCAACTGGTGTTTGGGCACGAAGTAAGGAGCCCGTTATTGATGCTGAAGGAGCAGTTGACGGTGGAGAAGACGTTAGGGACAGTGGAAGAGTATGTGCAGAGATTCCATGAACGATTGGAAACGCAAAGGAATTGGCTGCTGAACGCCTGAACACAGAGCAAGAGAAGATGTCGATCTGGTACGACAAGAAGGCTGTCTCAAGGGAGTTTGAGGCAGGAGCCAGAGTGATGATGTTGCTACCTGGGAGAGGTAGAGTGACGGAATCACGCTTTGGTGGTCCATACTCGGTTATTCGGCGTGTGGGTCCTGTAAGTTATGAGATCAGCAAGTCGAATCGCCCCCGCAAGACACAGGTATGTCATATCAGTAGTGTAGATGAGGACTAGAGCGACGCACGGCACCGCCAGGTGGCACTCAGGTGAGTGCCATCTGGCCGGTGCCACGCGTCGCTCCCGTCCTCAAGTTTTTTTTTGGGGGGGGGGAATTTCCGGGATGTTATGACATGTGTTGGAGGAAAGTGGATCGCGTCGCTCCAGTCCTCGTGGTTTTGGGGAGCTTTTCTGTGTGTTCTGGTTAAGAAAGAGTTGTGTTGTTGTAAGAAATGGAAGGACAGGTGTCTGGCAGCTGACAGGTGGCGCACGTCATTCTAGTCCTCGTGGGTTAGGGGAATTTCCCGGAAGTTTTGGCGTGTGTCTGAGGTAATTGGAGCGCGTCGCTCCAGTCCTCAGGGGTTATGGTAAGTGGTCAGGAAAGATGAGAGTAGTGTGAGAGTAAGTGGTAGAGTAAGTGATAGAGTAAGAAAATAGAAGGAAGAGAGAGGAAGGAGTAAAAGAATATGTATGTGTGTTTTGCGTAGCCTTAATCCTGTGTGCGGATAATAATTTTGTTGATCGTGAGATAGTGTGTAGATGCGAGGAGAAGGCAACACAGTCTGTTATGTTGTTTTGGGTGGGGGCTGGATGGAGCTTCACCTCGTCGGGCAGAGAGTGCTCTGGGCCATTATGCGGTTAGACAAACCCATTAACTACCCTACAGGAAGCCCTTAAGTGGTGTTGTAAGAAATGCATGGAAAAGACACGGGAGTGCACCTGGTTTTTTTCTGTGTGTTCGGGTCATGAAAGAGTGAAGCCACTCTCGTTGTGAGACTGCAGTAGGCCATTATGCGGTTAGACAAACCATTTATCTCTCCCCACAGGAAGTGCTAAGTGTGCGAGGATGGGGGCAAAGACTCCTGCAGGAGGAGTGTGTACCATTACCTTAAGCGTTTTTCAATGTCCGCGGAGGGGTAAGAGTACGGGTCGCAGGTTGGAGCACGACTGACCGACTTTCCAAGTAGCTCGGGTATTTCTCCTCCGACACCCGGAAGTGGTGGGGCATCCATTACCAATGCGTTTCGCCAGGGTCCGCGACTCTCTCTATCTGTCTCTGTCTCTCTGTCTCTCTCTGTCTCTCTCTCTCTCTCTGTCTCCCTGTCTCTCTCTCTCTCGCTCTGTCTCTCTATCTCTCTCTCTCTGTCTCTCTGCCTCTCTCTGTCTCTCTGTCTCTCTCTGTCTCTCTATCTGTCTCTGTCTCTCTGTCTCCCTGTCTCTCTCTCTCTCTCTCTCGCTCTGTCTCTCTATCTCTCTCTCTCTGTCTCTCTGCCTCTCTCTGTCTCTCTCTCTCTCTCTGTCTCTCTGTCTCTCTGTCTCTCTCTCTCTCTCTCTCTCTCTCTCTCTCTCTCTCTCTCTCTCCTCTCTCTCTCTCTCTCTCTCTCTCTCTCTCTCTCCTCTCTCTCTCTCTCTCTCTCTCTCTCTCTCTCTCTCTCTCTCTCTCTCTCTCTCTCTCTTTCTCTCTCTCTCTCTCTCTCTCTCTCTCTCTCTCTCTCTCTCTCTCTCTCTCTCTCTCTCTCTCTCTCTCTCTCTCTCCTTCATATTGTTCATTCATTCATTCATAGTTCCTTTTCATTAAAACTATTTCAGTTTTACATATATAAACAAAGCCAGGTAGTAGTTTTTACTAATACATCTTCTCTAGTATCCAATGATTTTCTTCGAGATTTAAAACACAGCTATTTCAAACATATTAAAATACAATAATTTGGTATCGAGCTTCAGCTCCTATCCTGCCTTAATCCCCTGCCCTATAATGAATACTAACAGTCCTATCCCTCTAAAATTAAAAAATAATCATATTTCAAACGTAGTTCAATACAGTAATTTAGTTACCGAGCTCCAGCTCTTGTCCTCCACCTTACTTCCCTCACACATCTTCGTTAATACCTATTCAAATTCCCTGAAATTTCTACCCTCTGTATTTCAGACTTAGTTTAGTAAATACAAACAATTATCAAACTCTAGCTCTTGTCCCCAGCTTAGTTCATTAGTACAAGATCGTTAGTAACAGATCAATTTTCCCGAAATTTAAAGCAGACATACTTCAAAGTTAGTAAATAATATCAAGTCAGTTACTGAGCTCTAGCTCTCGTCCCCCAACTTAGTTCTCTCTCGTATAATTGTAAATAACCCATCAATTTCACTGTAATTTTTACCCTCAGTATTTCAGTCACCGTAAATAAGATCAAAACAGTTAACGAGCTCCAGCTCTCGTCCCCGCCTTAGTTCTCTCTCGTATCTTTGTAAATATCCTATCAATTCCCCTGAAATTTTTACCCTCTGTATTTCATAGTAAATATGATGTAAACAATTATAAAACTCTAGCTCTTGTCCCCAGCTTAGTTCATTTGTACAAGATCGCTAGTAACAGACCAATTTTCCCTGAAATTTAAAGCAGTCATACTTCAAAGTTCGTAAATAATATCGTCATTTACTGAGCTCTAGCTCTCGTCCCCCAGCTTAGTTCTCTCTCGTATATTTGTAAATAACCCAGCAATTTCACTGTAATTTCTACCCTCTGTATTTCATAGTAAATATGATGTAAACAATTATAAAACTCTAGCTCCTGTCCTCTGTCCAAGTCCACTCCTGTAAATTTATTACTATTAGTCCAATTCTCCTGAGATTTGAACACCAACTACATTTTCAGTCATAGTAAATAAAAACCAGTTCAGTTATCAAGTTTCAGCTTAGTTCATTTTTTGTACAAGTTCTTTATTTTCCAACTAAATCACCTTGAGATTTAAGATCACCTTATTTCTAACGTAGTAAAATTAATCTGGACATTAACCAAGTTCCATTTCCTCAGTCTTAGATCATCGAACATAATTATATCCGTTCAAGCCCTCTCTAGCCTAACTGTTTATCAGAGTAAACACCATCCACAGCGCGAGTTTACACGCATCATCATCATCATCAACCTTTAGTGATCATTCGATCCAACAGAAAAAACAGAGACTCGTGTTAACATAATAGGTGAAAAAAAGTTAATCTTTCTCTTATCACGTTTTATTCAATGACTGGTAGACACATACATATTTATCTTGGTAAAAACAAAACATATTAACTGTCAGACAGACAGACAGACAGACAGACAGACAGACAGACAGACAGACAGACAGACAGACAGACAGACAGACAGACAGACAGACAGACAGACTGACAGACATAGGTGAAAAAAGTTAATCTTTCTCTTATCACGTTTTATTCAATGACTGGTAGACACATACATATTTATTATGGTAAAAACAAAACAAAACATATTAACTATCAGACAGACAGAGACATATCACACAGCTTAAAGCAGTTATCAGCGGAGTTTCAAAAAGTTTTTGCTGGCTTTAGACTTAGATTTTAGATTTTTGCTAGCTTTTTTTTCTATGGTTAGACGAACATCCTTTCGTTTAATCTGTCCTTTAGGTGGGGGAGGAGCGATTATTTCACGCTCAACCTCACTATCACACTCGCTATCACTGGTGGTGGTGTCAATATAGCGGGATCTATTAGGATCGTCTCCAACTCGAATCCTTCGTAGAGGAGTAAAGTTTTCATCATCACTACTTATTATCACAGTCTGAGACATAGTGCTACACTCATCACGAGGTCTAGCCCGAGATGTGGCTTTGTGTGAACTTAGTTTAGAGTTGTGGGATGTGGAGGAGGAGGGACGAGCACTGGGTTCGGGGTCAAGGTTAGTAGACATACCTTGGAGTGGGCTAAGTTGAGGGTTGAGGAAAAGATTCACATCAACGTCAGTCAGCAATCCACGTTGCTGACTGTCTGTAAGCATTATACGCTCACCCAGTAAAGCTTCTACATTCAGATCATTTTCGGTTTGAGTAGCGGGGTTATCCTCTGAGAGTGAAATACCGGCAAACACCGAATCATCAAGACCTCCGCTCATAGTCATGAGATCTGGATACTCACCACTCTGTGAAATATCCTCACTCATTCTCACCACTACTTCTTCTTCAGTCCTATTATCCCTAGCAGTACTACTAGTAGTAGGGTCACTACTTACTCCACACCCCCAGTTAAAAGGCTGGGGGACAACACCTCTTCAACGGTGTTCATAAAATATATTACCTCACCACCCCTCTGATCGGCAGTAGGAGTGTTTGGTACACAATGAGGGATGGTGTTACTACTACTACTTCTATCACCACAATCTCCACCAACCGGGGCCGTAGTGGGGTGAGTAGGGAGACACACACGCGCGGGGCGTGTGGCGACACCTGTCGCGACCTGATCGCTACGGCTAGCATCACCAGTGTGTGAGGGGAGGTTGACACCGTAGTTGACTGGAGTAGGGGGAGAGGACACAGACACTTCCCCCGTGTTCGTGTGTATGTGGGTGGTTCCCAAGAATATAAAGATGTTGCCACCAGAGGTGAATCTGGTGGGCCCACTGCTGCTGCTGCTGCTGCTGCTGCTGCCAGCTTTCTCCAGATAATCTAAAAAAAAAACTTTACATTACTAGCATAACACACACACACACACACACACACACTCTTCACATTATTGTTATTATTTCTTACATCAACATTAGCAAACAACATCAACAAACATCTTAGCACAATATGACTCAACTTAAGGGAAACGTATCTCGTATTATTGCAATAGCCTGTCCTAAGCGCCCATCCCCCTCTGAGTGAGGAGAGGCCACACCGTTGGAGGCACCAGAGGCACGCGCGGTCATCTTGGATTGGTGGGTGGGTGGGTTGGTGACGGAGTGTTTGCCCTGACAGGTCAAGGGTGAGCTATATACCCCCCGTTCACGAGGGTGCCTCCTTACCACACACCTCCAACTCCCTCAGCCTTAATAATAATAATAATAATAATAATAATAATAATAATAATAATAATAATACATAAGGATAATATAAAAGAAACAACTTTGGATTTGTTTTTATTGAGATGATTGGAAGAAGTAGATGTGCTATATCTCCACGACATACAGGACATTTATCACATCGTGTTACACAATCCAAACATACAACCATATGCCTACACGGAATGAGAACCGTGTTTATTTCTTGAGTGAAACATACCTTACAATAAAACCTAGCTGCGCCATGCACTGCATTCTCTTCCTCTCCTTCATCCACCTCCACTACAGGGGGAACTGGGCGGGGGAAAATAACACCTTGGGATGATAATACTTCTAAGGGAGATTTAGTTACTGCACCTGTGTCCTCACTTTCACCTACGCCATCTAAAAACCACAACATAACCTCTACACAGTTAGATTCGCTAAGGAGAGGTAATACATCCTTTTTAATCATGAGGTATTCTCTTAGTGCACCTCGCAGGGCGATGTAAGGAAATCCTACAGTAGCGGCGAGTCCATTGTAATAATCGAGACCGTGCAGGAGCGCATTTATCAATGTTTCATCGACTGCCACTGTCGGTTGAGGAGGTGAGAAAGGAACCACATTTTTAATGAAGGCACGATCTTTCTTCAAGTTTAAGTATACACAGCGTGGGTAGTACCGAGCGTGGAGAGTCCAGGGGACGTCTGAAGGTGTGAAGTTGACAAGTCCACCACCGCAATAAAAGCATCGTATATGGTCTCCAAGTCCTAAGAAAAAAGAATATATATATATATATAAATGAGAAAGTAAATACTAGCACGTCTGAAACAGAGTGGGTTTGTGTGATTACATTAAGACATCAATAATAATAATAATAATAATAATAATAATAATAATAATAATAATAATAATAATAATAATAATAATAATAATATCTTCCAATACTTACGACAAGAGAAAAAGCCAGCTCGAGATAATTCTGCCGGAGACTGACCGCACATATCAGGCCAGATGATGCCGAATGATGCCAACCGAGACTTATACCCCGCCATCTCTGGGCAAATGGGCATAGAGAATGGTAGAATTCCAGAGTTTTCCTCACTCCATTCCACAGTACCTACAATTATTAAAATAATAATAATAATAAAATAATATATATACGCTTACCGTTCCTATAAACACACACACACTATGAAAGATAGCTATGTGTTCAAACACTCACACACACACACACACACACACACACACACACACACACACACACACACACACACAATCTTATTATCAAGCTATTCACAATGACTATACAAGCAACGTTATTCACAGCGACTATGAGATAACACATAATTGTGATGGATACTTACAACTGTTGGCTGAATTTCCGTCTCTTTCCAGTTGCAGGACGGAATAGGTGAAATTCAATCCATAGGCGTAGACCATGTTGCTTAGCGCAATGCTGACATTTTCAGTACGTTTACCGGTGATGAAAGGACAGTGTGGAGCTGCAGTTACATGACGACTGCGGGGGGTGTCCTCCCCCTCCACCCATCCTCCAATTAAGGCGTAACAAAAACTGCATATGCAGTAATCCACGGATTTGGTGAAGTAGAATCCATCACTGGCTAAATCCGGGGGCAAAAGCCAGTCAACACGCCATCCCACAAAGGTGTCTAACCTCATCTGCTCACAACGCAAACGTTCCATGCTTCGGAAAGTTTTGCTGCGAAAGACATCCATGCTGGGTCGAACACTCAAAATTGTGGTAAAGGTTTGACCGTTTCCGGGCTATTTATCCTCGAGAATGGGTTGACGCATATCGCTACATATTCATTGAGAAATCTATGTATAAGCTTAAAGGTAAACCCAATTAGTTTAAGCAGAGGTATTGGGAAAGATGAAATAGCTGGCATCGCACGGATTGAAAAAAAAAAAAAATGTAATCTGTTCTATCCAGTAGCGGATTAAAGTTTGCACTCGCACTAAACACCGCTCGAGGGAGTAGTTTTTTTGTTGGGGATAAATATGATATATATATATATATATATATATATATATATATATATATATATATATATATATATATATATATATATATTAGTATATTTTGGTAGCAGTCTTTCCTGTAGACATATATTATTAAATATGACCGAAAAAGTAAGATTAATAATTCTAACACGAATTTTCTCAATCTTTCGTACATTACGCTTCACTGTTGGAGGTAAATCAAAAACCAATTCTCCAAAATTCATTTTTATTTCTAGTCTGACGCGACACGGGCGCGTTTCGTAAAACTTATTACATTTTCAAAGACTTTAGTTCACAAATACACAACTGATTAGAACTTACGTATCTCCAATTTTATATCTACATTTGAGTGAGGTGGGAGGGGTGATGTGGCATTAACACAAGACAGAGCAAGAGGGGATATTAATAGGGTATTAAAAGTATCAACACAAGACAGAACACAAACAATGGGTATTGAATAGAAGTGTTTGTAGAAAGCCTATTGGTCCATATTTCTTGATGCTTCTATATTGGAGCGAAGTCTTGAGGTGGGTAGAATATAGTTGTGCAATAATTGGCTGTTGATTACTGGTGTTGACTTCTTGATGTGTAGTGCCTCGCAAACGTCAAGCCGCCTGCTATCGCTGTAACTATCGATCATATATATATATATATATATATATATATATATATATATATATATATATATATATATATATATATATATATATATATATATATATATATATATAACTGAAAACTCACACCCCAGAAGTGACTCGAACCCATACTCCCACAACTGGTATGTACAGGGACGCCTTAATCCGCTTGACCATCACGACCGGACAAAAGGAAGTGATAGCCGAGGCTATATGAACCACTTCCCCGCCGGCACTCGGATGGTAATCTTGGGCATAGCATTTTATCAAATCACCTCATTCTTTGGGGCACACGTGAGGAACACAAATGCAAACAAGCCTGAATGGTCCCCAGGACTATATACAACTGAAAACTCACACCCCAGAAGTGACTCGAACCCATACTCCCACAACTGGTATGTACAGGGACGCCTTAATCCGCTTGACCATCACGACCGGACAAAAGGAAGTGATAGCCGAGGCTATATGAACCACTTCCCCGCCGGCACTCGGATGGTAATCTTGGGCATAGCATTTTATCAAATCACCTCATTCTTTGGGGCACACGTGAGGAACACAAATGCAAACAAGCCTGAATGGTCCCCAGGACTATATACAACTGAAAACTCACACCCCAGAAGTGACTCGAACCCATACTCCCACAACTGGTATGTACAGGGACGCCTTAATCCGCTTGACCATCACGACCGGACAAAAGGAAGTGATAGCCGAGGCTATATGAACCACTTCCCCGCCGGCACTCGGATGGTAATCTTGGGCATAGCATTTTATCAAATCACCTCATTCTTTGGGGCACACGTGAGGAACACAAATGCAAACAAGCCTGAATGGTCCCCAGGACTATATACAACTGAAAACTCACACCCCAGAAGTGACTCGAACCCATACTCCCACAACTGGTATGTACAGGGACGCCTTAATCCGCTTGACCATCACGACCGGACAAAAGGAAGTGATAGCCGAGGCTATATGAACCACTTCCCCGCCGGCACTCGGATGGTAATCTTGGGCATAGCATTTTATCAAATCACCTCATTCTTTGGGGCACACGTGAGGAACACAAATGCAAACAAGCCTGAATGGTCCCCAGGACTATATACAACTGAAAACTCACACCCCAGAAGTGACTCGAACCCATACTCCCACAACTGGTATGTACAGGGACGCCTTAATCCGCTTGACCATCACGACCGGACAAAAGGAAGTGATAGCCGAGGCTATATGAACCACTTCCCCGCCGGCACTCGGATGGTAATCTTGGGCATAGCATTTTATCAAATCACCTCATTCTTTGGGGCACACGTGAGGAACACAAATGCAAACAAGCCTGAATGGTCCCCAGGACTATATACAACTGAAAACTCACACCCCAGAAGTGACTCGAACCCATACTCCCACAACTGGTATGTACAGGGACGCCTTAATCCGCTTGACCATCACGACCGGACAAAAGGAAGTGATAGCCGAGGCTATATGAACCACTTCCCCGCCGGCACTCGGATGGTAATCTTGGGCATAGCATTTTATCAAATCACCTCATTCTTTGGGGCACACGTGAGGAACACAAATGCAAACAAGCCTGAATGGTCCCCAGGACTATATACAACTGAAAACTCACACCCCAGAAGTGACTCGAACCCATACTCCCACAACTGGTATGTACAGGGACGCCTTAATCCGCTTGACCATCACGACCGGACAAAAGGAAGTGATAGCCGAGGCTATATGAACCACTTCCCCGCCGGCACTCGGATGGTAATCTTGGGCATAGCATTTTATCAAATCACCTCATTCTTTGGGGCACACGTGAGGAACACAAATGCAAACAAGCCTGAATGGTCCCCAGGACTATATACAACTGAAAACTCACACCCCAGAAGTGACTCGAACCCATACTCCCACAACTGGTATGTACAGGGACGCCTTAATCCGCTTGACCATCACGACCGGACAAAAGGAAGTGATAGCCGAGGCTATATGAACCACTTCCCCGCCGGCACTCGGATGGTAATCTTGGGCATAGCATTTTATCAAATCACCTCATTCTTTGGGGCACACGTGAGGAACACAAATGCAAACAAGCCTGAATGGTCCCCAGGACTATATACAACTGAAAACTCACACCCCAGAAGTGACTCGAACCCATACTCCCACAACTGGTATGTACAGGGACGCCTTAATCCGCTTGACCATCACGACCGGACAAAAGGAAGTGATAGCCGAGGCTATATGAACCACTTCCCCGCCGGCACTCGGATGGTAATCTTGGGCATAGCATTTTATCAAATCACCTCATTCTTTGGGGCACACGTGAGGAACACAAATGCAAACAAGCCTGAATGGTCCCCAGGACACCAAGATTACCATCCGAGTGCCGGCGGGGAAGTGGTTCATATAGCCTCGGCTATCACTTCCTTTTGTCCGGTCGTGATGGTCAAGCGGATTAAGGCGTCCCTGTACATACCAGTTGTGGGAGTATGGGTTCGAGTCACTTTTGGGGTGTGAGTTTTCAGTTGTATATAGTCCTGGGGACCATTCAGGCTTGTTTGCATTTGTGTTCCTCACGTGTGCCCCAAAGAATGAGGTGATTTGATAAAATGCTATGCCCAAGATTACCATCCGAGTGCCGGCGGGGAAGTGGTTCATATAGCCTCGGCTATCACTTCCTTTTGTCCGGTCGTGATGGTCAAGCGGATTAAGGCGTCCCTGTACATACCAGTTGTGGGAGTATGGGTTCGAGTCACTTCTGGGGTGTGAGTTTTCAGTTGTATATAGTCCTGGGGACCATTCAGGCTTGTTTGCATTTGTGTTCCTCACGTGTGCCCCAAAGAATGAGGTGATTTGATAAAATGCTATGCCCAAGATTACCATCCGAGTGCCGGCGGGGAAGTGGTTCATATAGCCTCGGCTATCACTTCCTTTTGTCCGGTCGTGATGGTCAAGCGGATTAAGGCGTCCCTGTACATACCAGTTGTGGGAGTATGGGTTCGAGTCACTTCTGGGGTGTGAGTTTTCAGTTGTATATAGTCCTGGGGACCATTCAGGCTTGTTTGCATTTGTGTTCCTCACGTGTGCCCCAAAGAATGAGGTGATTTGATAAAATGCTATGCCCAAGATTACCATCCGAGTGCCGGCGGGGAAGTGGTTCATATAGCCTCGGCTATCACTTCCTTTTGTCCGGTCGTGATGGTCAAGCGGATTAAGGCGTCCCTGTACATACCATTTGTGGGAGTATGGGTTCGAGTCACTTCTGGGGTGTGAGTTTTCAGTTGTATATAGTCCTGGGGACCATTCAGGCTTGTTTGCATTTGTGTTCCTCACGTGTGCCCCAAAGAATGAGGTGATTTGATAAAATGCTATGCCCAAGATTACCATCCAAGTGCCGGCGGGGAAGTGGTTCATATAGCCTCGGCTATCACTTCCTTTTGTCCGGTCGTGATGGTCAAGCGGATTAAGGCGTCCCTGTACATACCAGTTGTGGGAGTATGGGTTCGAGTCACTTCTGGGGTGTGAGTTTTCAGTTGTATATAGTCCTGGGGACCATTCAGGCTTGTTTGCATTTGTGTTCCTCACGTGTGCCCCAAAGAATGAGGTGATTTGATAAAATGCTATGCCCAAGATTACCATCCGAGTGCCGGCGGGGAAGTGGTTCATATAGCCTCGGCTATCACTTCCTTTTGTCCGGTCGTGATGGTCAAACGGATTAAGGCGTCCCTGTACATACCAGTTGTGGGAGTATGGGTTCGAGTCACTTCTGGGGTGTGAGTTTTCAGTTGTATATAGTCCTGGGGACCATTCAGGCTTGTTTGCATTTGTGTTCCTCACGTGTGCCCCAAAGAATGAGGTGATTTGATAAAATGCTATGCCCAAGATTACCATCCGAGTGCCGGCGGGGAAGTGGTTCATATAGCCTCGGCTATCACTTCCTTTTGTCCGGTCGTGATGGTCAAGCGGATTAAGGCGTCCCTGTACATACCATTTGTGGGAGTATGGGTTCGAGTCACTTCTGGGGTGTGAGTTTTCAGTTGTATATAGTCCTGGGGACCATTCAGGCTTGTTTGCATTTGTGTTCCTCACGTGTGCCCCAAAGAATGAGGTGATTTGATAAAATGCTATGCCCAAGATTACCATCCGAGTGCCGGCGGGGAAGTGGTTCATATAGCCTCGGCTATCACTTCCTTTTGTCCGGTCGTGATGGTCAAGCGGATTAAGGCGTCCCTGTACATACCAGTTGTGGGAGTATGGGTTCGAGTCACTTCTGGGGTGTGAGTTTTCAGTTGTATATAGTCCTGGGGACCATTCAGGCTTGTTTGCATTTGTGTTCCTCACGTGTGCCCCAAAGAATGAGGTGATTTGATAAAATGCTATGCCCAAGAATACCATCCGAGTGCCGGCGGGGAAGTGGTTCATATAGCCTCGGCTATCACTTCCTTTTGTCCGGTCGTGATGGTCAAACGGATTAAGGCGTCCCTGTACATACCAGTTGTGGGAGTATGGGTTCGAGTCACTTCTGGGGTGTGAGTTTTCAGTTGTATATAGTCCTGGGGACCATTCAGGCTTGTTTGCATTTGTGTTCCTCACGTGTGCCCCAAAGAATGAGGTGATTTGATAAAATGCTATGCCCAAGATTACCATCCGAGTGCCGGCGGGGAAGTGGTTCATATAGCCTCGGCTATCACTTCCTTTTGTCCGGTCGTGATAGTCAAGCGGATTAAGGCGTCCCTGTACATACCAGTTGTGGGAGTATGGGTTCGAGTCACTTCTGGGGTGTGAGTTTTCAGTTGTATATAGTCCTGGGGACCATTCAGGCTTGTTTGCATTTGTGTTCCTCACGTGTGCCCCAAAGAATGAGGTGATTTGATAAAATGCTATGCCCAAGATTACCATCCGAGTGCCGGCAGGGAAGTGGTTCATATAGCCTCGGCTATCACTTCCTTTTGTCCGGTCGTGATGGTCAAGCGGATTAAGGCGTCCCTGTACATACCAGTTGTGGGAGTATGGGTTCGAGTCACTTCTGGGGTGTGAGTTTTCAGTTGTATATAGTCCTGGGGACCATTCAGGCTTGTTTGCATTTGTGTTCCTCACGTGTGCCCCAAAGAATGAGGTGATTTGATAAAATGCTATGCCCAAGATTACCATCCGAGTGCCGGCGGGGAAGTGGTTCATATAGCCTCGGCTATCACTTCCTTTTGTCCGGTCGTGATGGTCAAACGGATTAAGGCGTCCCTGTACATACCAGTTGTGGGAGTATGGGTTCGAGTCACTTCTGGGGTGTGAGTTTTCAGTTGTATATAGTCCTGGGGACCATTCAGGCTTGTTTGCATTTGTGTTCCTCACGTGTGCCCCAAAGAATGAGGTGATTTGATAAAATGCTATGCCCAAGATTACCATCCGAGTGCCGGCGGGGAAGTGGTTCATATAGCCTCGGCTATCACTTCCTTTTGTCCGGTCGTGATAGTCAAGCGGATTAAGGCGTCCCTGTACATACCAGTTGTGGGAGTATGGGTTCGAGTCACTTCTGGGGTGTGAGTTTTCAGTTGTATATAGTCCTGGGGACCATTCAGGCTTGTTTGCATTTGTGTTCCTCACGTGTGCCCCAAAGAATGAGGTGATTTGATAAAATGCTATGCCCAAGATTACCATCCGAGTGCCGGCAGGGAAGTGGTTCATATAGCCTCGGCTATCACTTCCTTTTGTCCGGTCGTGATGGTCAAGCGGATTAAGGCGTCCCTGTACATACCAGTTGTGGGAGTATGGGTTCGAGTCACTTCTGGGGTGTGAGTTTTCAGTTGTATATAGTCCTGGGGACCATTCAGGCTTGTTTGCATATATATATATATATATATATATATATATATATATATATATATATATATATATATATATATATATATATATATATATATATATATATATATATATATATATATATATATATCGAGTCTCGACCTTACTCTCACGGTGAGTAGAGTAATCACCTCCATGATTTGGGTGATCATTGTAAGTTGAACTATTCTTATGCGAACTGTCTCAAGAATTCACAATCTTCTTACATCCATGGTTTTGTCTATTATGCAGTTATTCTTGTTCAACATTTCTCTTGTTAGAGTGATGACAAGAGCCTGTCTCATGTGATTCCTGGGGGGCAGGGGATTGAAGATTATGGGATAATCACCTCCACAGCTTGGTTGGTTGGTGTCTTACCTATGTACTTAGATTGAAGGTTGCATCCTTCATGGGGGCAAGTGTACAAGTATGCAACGATTGACTGCTGTTGAGGGTTCTCCTTCGGAACTGTTTTGATAAGGAGTTTGGAAGTCTTCTTGCTTTGTAGAATATTATCGGGTCTATGTTTGGCTGGGAGTAGTGCATATATATATATATATATATATATATATATATATATATATATATATATATATATATATATATATATATATATATATATATATATATATATATATATATTATTAAATATGACCGAAAAAGTAAGATTAATAATTCTAACACAAATGTTCTCAATCTTTCGTACATTACGCTTCACTGTTGGAGGTAAATCAAAAATCACTTCTCCAAAATTCATTTTTATTTCTAGTCTGACGCGACACGGGCGCGTTTCGTAAAACTTATTACATTTTCAAAGACTTCACAAATACACAACTGATTAGAACTTGCGTTTCTCTGATTTTATATCTACATTTGAGTGAGGTGGGAAGGGTGATGTGGCATTAACACAAGACAGAACAATAGGGGATATTAATAGGGTATTAAAAGTATCAACACAAGACAGAACAGAAACAATGGGTATTGAATAGAAGTGTTTGTAGAAAGCCTATTGGTCCATATTTCTTGATGCTTCTATATTGGAGCGGAGTCTTGAGGTGGGTAGAATATAGTTGTGCAATAATTGGCTGTTGATTGCTGGTGTTGACTTCTTGATGTGTAGTGCCTCGCAAACGTCAAGCCGCCTGCTATCGCTGTATCTATCGATGATTTCTGTGTTGTTCACTAGGATTTCTCTGGCGATGGTTTGGTTATGGGAAGAGATTATATGTTCCTTAATGGAGCCCTGTTGCTTATGCATCGTTAAACGCCTAGAAAGAGATGTTGTTGTCTTGCCTATATACTGGGTTTTTTGGAGCTTACAGTCCCCAAGTGGGCATTTGAAGGCATAGACGACGTTAGTCTCTTTTAAAGCGTTCTGTTTTGTGTCTGGAGAGTTTCTCATGAGTAGGCTGGCCGTTTTTCTGGTTTTATACGGCCAGCCTACTCATGAGAAACTCTCCAGACACAAAACAGAACGCTTTAAAAGAGACTAACGTCGTCTATGCCTTCAAATGCCCACTTGGGGACTGTAAGCTCCAAAAAACCCAGTATATAGGCAAGACAACAACATCTCTTTCTAGGCGTTTAACGATGCATAAGCAACAGGGCTCCATTAAGGAACATATAATCTCTTCCCATAACCAAACCATCGCCAGAGAAATCCTAGTGAACAACACAGAAATCATCGATAGATACAGCGATAGCAGGCGGCTTGACGTTTGCGAGGCACTACACATCAAGAAGTCAACACCAGCAATCAACAGCCAATTATTGCACAACTATATTCTACCCACCTCAAGACTCCGCTCCAATATAGAAGCATCAAGAAATATGGACCAATAGGCTTTCTACAAACACTTCTATTCAATACCCATTGTTTCTGTTCTGTCTTGTGTTGATACTTTTAATACCCTATTACTATCCCCTATTGTTCTGTCTTGTGTTAATGCCACATCACCCTTCCCACCTCACTCAAATGTAGATATAAAATCAGAGAAACGCAAGTTCTAATCAGTTGTGTATTTGTGAAGTCTTTGAAAATGTAATAAGTTTTACGAAACGCGCCCGTGTCGCGTCAGACTAGAAATAAAAATGAATTTTGGAGAAGTGATTTTTTATTTACCTCCAACAGTGAAGCGTAATGTACGAAAGATTGAGAAAATTCGTGTTAGAATTATTAATCTTACTTTTTCGGTCATATTTAATAATATATGTCTACAGGAAAGACTGCTACCAAAATATACTAATATATATATATATATATATATATATATATATATATATATATATATATATATATATATATATATATATATATATATATATATATATATAATTTCTATAGTGAAGGGATATACCAAGCTCTCCACAACTTAGAAAAAAATCATAGCTTGGTGCAAAGTTAATATAAAACCTCATTGTTGAGAATATAGTATTACACAGATCTTACTGCTAGAATGGACTATAATCCACGTTTATTAAATAATAATAATAAATAATAAATAAATAATAATATAAAATATGAAACTATGGAGTATGGTTAATCATTAATTGGAAACTATCCCGGGAGCCTGCGCGCACACGCGTCACACACGACGAGGATAAAAGGGGTTGAGTAGATCACACTAATTCATTACTGCCCACTCATCGCTCCCCTGTGTTTCATCTATAGCGCGTTGGGGAAAAAAAAAATGAACTCAATAGCCAAAATGAACTCGGTAGAAATTCATCACGGATACATGACGGATGAGGAGTTTAACAATCGAGAGTGTTGCATTGTCTACTCTGTAAATTGTATATCATGCTCCCCCTACGGCATGTCCCAGGGCATTGCTGATAAATATTCTCATGCCACCGCTTACGCCAGAACGCAACTGTATAATCTAAAGAGATGCATCAGAGAAGACCGTCCAACACCTGGATCCATTCACATCAGCAGAGACAGTCAAGGACCAAGCTTAGTAGCCCTGGCAACGCAGTATGGATTAGGGAAGCCTATTGAGAGGAATGATATTGCTCAAGCCATTGCCGGTAAATCAAAAGATTACTCTATGGTTAAAGAGTTGCGTGCTGATATGAAAGAAAACCGCTTGTTATACTTGACGAAATCATTAGAACTCTTATTGTATATTGAAGATACCGAGGAGATCATGAAAGTTATTCTTCCCTGGGGTGTAGGTATGTCGGGTCGGTGTGAAGATGCAGAGTGGGAAAGTACACACCTCCCCATTATTCAAAATATGCAGGGGAGATTAAACCCTTATAACGTCAAAGTGATTTTAGTTCGCCCCAAGGAAACAGGAATGAAACAAAACAGGAAACCCAGTAACCTTCGCACGACCGTATAAAGGGGCGGCTGCTCTCCCCTCCCCGACTCATTTCCTCTACTCTACTCATCAGATAAGATGTTGACGACTGTAGCTGGAAGCCTTTCATCTTTTTCGGAGTACTCTTACTCCGACTGCATCATCTATGATATGGACGCCTGTAGTGTGATGACGAGTGGGGTGGTTGAAGAATTATGGACTCGTTTTCCCTATGATCGCATTCATCGGAGCAAACTACCCTACAAAAATCGTGCAGAGAGAAGAGACCGAGCCCTGCCTGGAAAGATTGTCTATGGTGAACCCCCTATATTCAACAATCGAATTGGTGATGACCCGCATCTACCTCATCTCATCGGATTAATAACTCATCACGCCGGAGGGAAATCATCTAAACCCCTGAACATGACGATGAAGGAAATCGAGACGTTATATGCTGTCGACCCGCACTACTAAAGAGGCTTGCAGTTGGATACAGAAGAAATGCGTCGCTATTGGTTTACAAAATCTCTGCGTAAGGTCTTTGCAATCATCTTAACAAGAGAAGAAGAATATAAAATTAACCGCATAATTTTCCCTTTTGGACTTGGGATGGGCTGTGGTCAGTACTGGAAGAGCTACAATCAAGAAGTGTGGAGGCAGAAATATCTACCCATAATGATGAAGTTGGAGCGGTATTATCATCGTCGCGGGTTGAAATTTGTGATGCTTGACTCTGCAAGCAATGCAATCCCTGTAGCATTGCCTACACACGGTGTGCTTACACATAAGTTAAGTGAAGGAGTTGCCTCTGCTTATCATCGGATGAAGAACAACAACTTGAACGCAGATGAAGCTAGAAGTGAAACTACAAAACCCCATTGCAAAGCCGTGCCTATAATAGATCTCACAGGAGATATCGAAGTGATTGATTTAACAGTTGACTAGAAATATATATATATATATATATATATATATATATATATATATATATATATATATATATATATATATATATATATATATTGTGACGGTAACGCGTTGGTGTTCGGCTGTTTAAGGCTAGGGGTATGGCCTCGTCACATAGTTATAAAAAAAAATAGAAAAACTGGAACTTCGTCTGTGGTAAGGTAAGGAGAAGACACACAAAACACAAGTAAAACTTTAACAATGAAATTTTAATTACGTTAAATAAATCAAAACATGAAAATAATGCACAAACAAATATGTATAATAAAATCAATGAATCAAAATAATAAGAATACTTAAATGACAAAATGAAAAGTTACGTTAAGGCAAAATAACAAGAAGTGCAACAAAAGGTAAGTGGGAGGTGCTGGAATATTGGCTTAAAGCCACCACCTCTCTCAGTACACGCTAACGTCTAGCTGGGAGGAGTGCTGGCTACGAAAGCACGGAACATTCTGAGGACTGATGTTGGGGCGACCCCAGACATCAGGTAGTATTGGGGGCGAGTGCAGGTGCAGCCAGACCGGCGACCAATCAGCGGAGCCGTAGCGATCAACGGGTAGTTTGGTGGTTGGAGTTCGAACAGGTGGCTGGTTGCATACGTTTCTGCTCACCCTGGCAAGCCTTGCTGGTGCTGGTGTTGTTGTCGTTGTTGGACATTTCTTCCATAGTCTTTTTATATAATTGTGAAGACGTAATTTTGGAGGGAAGAGCAGGCTCAATCTCTTGAAGGAGATTATCGTCACAACTCTCCCCCGAAGCCTGCGGTTCTGGAAGAAGTACGTCGTTATGTGGTGGAGTAATGGATGGAGTCGCTTCTACTTCATAAACTCTGGAGAGATCATGGGCTAAGATGTTGTCAGACTCTTGGTATAGCGTGTCTCCAGGTTGAATTTCTGCAGGTAGCAAGCCCATAGTAGAAGACGTTGAGATGAGAAGTGGGCGTGCTGCAGGAGGTGTAGGGTGGTGTGGTCCGTGTTGATGGTGGACCGAGCACTTTTCAGGTGTGGAGTGAAGTGCTGAAGCTTCAGGATGAGGAAGAGTAGCTCCTTGCCAATTGTTCCGTCGTTCCTTGTAGCAGTAGTCGCTGACAGGTGTATTCTTCTCGCCTCGTTGCTGCATCACGACACCACCCACGTCGGTACCATTGGCGTCGACATGGAGGATGAAGGGCTTATCTGACGAGGTGAGAGTGGAATTAGAAGAGGGCATAGGAGCACGATTATTATCCTGAAAGCATTTGGGAAGATCATTAAGGATTTTGGAATTAGAAAGCGCCGACTCCTTGTCAGTGCTTTCGGGAGAAGAAGCCGGGATGGTCTCACTGTGGATGTAGGGTTCTGTGAAGGTAGAACAATTAATCAAGACAGTGGGAGGAGTACCATTATATTGCTTCAGGAGGTTGACGTGGCACAGCTGGGTCTTCCGCCGCCTATCTGGAGTCTCTATCACATAATTATTATTATTCCTGCACTCTTTGACGCAGTAGGGTCCTGAAAATCTGTTTTGTAAAGGTGAACCTGGGATAGGGAAATAAGCAAGGACGAAGTCTCCCGGCTTGAATTTTCTTACTTTGCTGGTCTGGTCGTAATGAGTCTTCATTCTCACCTGGGCTTTCAATAGATTATCATGAGCAAAGCGGTGGACTCTCTCTAGAATGTGCTGAAGGTTTTGAAGAAACTGGGGCACATTCTGATGCTCACTGAAGGTGGCATCTCTGAGAGAGTCTTTGAAAGCCTTAAGGGGAGTACGGCACTTACGGCCGTAGAGCATCTCATAAGGAGATACTCCTAGGGACTCATTGGGGAGACTTCTGAAAATACACATTATTAGGTCAATCTGCTTATCCCAATCCTTTGAGGTTTCACTACAAAACTTTTTCAAGAGTGCTTTGATGGTCTGATGACTACGTTCAAGAGAACCCTGTGAAGCAGGATGATAGGGGCTGGACAATACCTGTTTGATGTTGAACTCCTCCAGTGTCCTTTTGAAGAGATCACTGGTGAAGTTGGTGCCACAGTCACTTTGAATCTCCCTGGGAAATCCGTATTGAGTGAAGATCTTCAGTAGATGTTTGATAACCGTAGCAGCCGTGATGTTCTTCACTGGAACTGCTATGGGAAATCTGGTGGTAGGACACAGGATGGTTAGGATGTAGGCGTTACCTGAACTGGTCCGAGGTAAAGGACCAACACAGTCTATTATGAGTCTGTGGAAAGGTTCCGCAGGCACCTGTATGGGAATCAGTGGTGCTCTGGGAATGGAGACGTTCGGTTTGCCTGCCATCTGACATGTATGACACTGTTTTACGTACTGTTTGACGTTATTTACCATACCTGGCCAGTAGTAGTCTTGGCGAATCCCATGGTAAGTCTTGTTGAAACCGTAGTGGGAGAATGCTCCATGGGCCAGGTGTAGAATAGTGGGCCGCAGGCTGGTGGGAATCACAAGTTGTTCGGTGTTGGCCCAATCGTCCTCCTCCTTCAGTTTACTGGGTCTATATCTGCGGTAGAGCAAGTCGTTCTCTAGGAAGAACCCAGGAATACTGTCGGGTTGAGTCTCAGCCTGGAAAAACAATGGTGTTAAAGTAAGATCTTCCCTCTGCAACTTACGGAACTCCAACTTGGTCAGATGCGGGGGTAGTTTCTGAGGGTCTTGAGGGACAGCGGTAGCAGTAGAGTCAGCTGGCTGTGGACGTGCGGCTTGTGCACGGGTGGTCACGAGAACCGGAGGAGAAACTTCATCACTCTCTTGAACCTCTGCTGGAACATACTCAAGAATAGGGTTTCTGGGCACAGAGTTACACACCTGGGGTTTGTCCATGACGATCAGGTTGGTCGGTTGCAGGTCTTCTGCCAAGTCGTTGCCTAGGAGAAGTTGCACTCCAGGCATGGGAAAAGGCTTTTCCCTGACGGCGACTTGGACTTCCCCGTTCACGTAGGGACAATCCAGGTGGACTCTGGCGAGAGGGTATGGAGTGGTAGCAGTGAGGTCAGTGATGAAGACTGTTTCCCCGGTGTAGACTATGTTGGGCACAGCCGACTTCAAGATGATCGATTGTAGAGCCGCTGTGTCCCTCAAGATCTTCAATTTGAAACGTCCCTCCGGATTTGAACCGTTGGCAGAGACAGTTCCAGTATACAGGTGGTTACTGAAAAGAGAAAGATCATTAACATCAACACCAACATTCATCACAGGCTTACCGGACTTAGGAGGAGTTGGTTTGGGTCGTTGTTGGTCAGTGGTTCCCTTGTATTGAGACTTACCACACTTGTCTATGGTATGTCCATAGAGTCTACAATACTTGCAGTACAGTTGTGAACCAGCTTGATCGGGGCTCACCTTCTCGTAACTGTACCACGACTTCTTACTGGAGGATGGTTCAGGTGTCAGCCGGTGGATGAGGCTGTAAGTGTCAGCCGACTTAGCACACTTCAGGTAGTCGGTTTCTTCTTTATCTGCTAAGTAGAGGCGGACAGGAGGCGGCACACGTCTCAAGAATTCTTCAACAAGCATCAGGTTCACGAGTTCTGTAAAAGTAGAGACATGTGCTGCTTCCAGCCATTTCATGAAATACCTCCGTTTCGTGTTAGCAAACTCGAGGAAGGTAGTGGTACTTGCCTTCAGGTGGTCACGGAATTTCCTTCTATAACTTTCGGTGGAAAGTAGGTAGGCGTCTAACACTGCTTGTTTCAGAGTGTAGTAGTCATTCTCAGACGCCAAAGTACTGAGTGTGACTGCAGCTCTACCTGTAAGATGGACTCTGAGAAGTGTGGCCCATTGGTTGACAGGCCAACTGAGTTGATTAGCAAGGGTTTCAAAGGTGGTGAAAAAAACATCAACTTCTGCTTCTACAAAGGATGGCATTAACTTACTTGCATGTGATATATTAAAACTGACGGGAAGATTGGCAGTAGCTTGTTGGCGTTGAGTGAAGTGGGAAGTTTCCAAGGCGATTTCACGTTGACGACACTCTAGAGCCAGAGTCGCTTGTTGCTTGTCATGTTCGCGTTGCATCTCCAACTCGCGTCGTTTGGTTTCAAGCTGTACTCGTTCCCGCTCCTGGAGTAGTGCAACCTCACGTTCTTGGAGGGCGAGTCCTCGTTCGTGTTCTTCTCTCCTCAAAGCAGCTTCACGTTCTCTGAGGGTGATTTCTCGTTCTTGTTCTTCCCTCCTCAAAGCAGCTTCGCGTTCTTGTTCTTCTCTTCGTATGGCAGCAGCTCGTTCTTGTTGTTCGAGGGCTTCCCTTTGCTGTTCGCGGGCTTCCTTTTGCTGCTCACGTTCAATCTTAGCCAGCTCTAGTTTAAGTTTCATCGTTGCCAAGTCAGTTTTATCTGCAATATAGTAAGTTTCATGAGTTTCAGAGTCTATCTTACCTTGCTCTAAATAGTAATCCAGCAACAGGTTGTGTAGGTCATTTTTGTTGGCTTGATAGGGAACTTCTAGTTGATACTCATGTGCAAGAGTTTGTAGTTCAGTCCTCTTGGCACGACTTAAAGTCCCTATTTCACCTGCTGGATTTGCACGGAAAGTTTGGAGACGAAACATGGTGAAATTAGCAAATAAAGGTACACGAATGTTCAATAATGAAATGTCAGAAACAGGACAACGTGGCAACTGGTACCTATCCTGTGTGATCTTTAACAATTAACGTTAAGTGAAAGATATTAAATGATTAAATGAAATCAAGGGCGCAGGAAATCTTGTACCCGGTACTCATGTAAGAGAATAAGGGCAAGAAAATCCTACTAACAAATGAAACAAAGTTTCGAAAACAAATGAAACAGTTAAATGCTTCAAAAGTAAAATTGGTAGTCCAAGGATGTAGGCATACCTTGCCAAGTCTCTATAGGACATAAAGCAAGTTTTCCCCACTGAATTTAATATGATACTTACAGAATTAGCGAACTTTTGTGCTCTGAAAAAATAAGCTAATTCCCTACCGTTGTATGTATCATCATCTCTGACTGACGTGTAGGGGTGCGAGGTGTCAACTGGTGACGAGAACTGCTGCTGAGGTCCCAATTCAGCAACTAAAGTTCGAGCTAGAGGAACTATGGCCCTCTTTGTCCTCCTACAGTCAGATTGCAGAAGATTGGGTACTCTTGACCCGGGGCAGACCACAGTACCAGGGTACCAATATGATGATCTGTCAGAATGAGAAATATTCAAGGGACATAGATGGTAAATACGAGTAATAACATGGAGGGAGAGATGACCAATTAAGAGTATGACTGAGGCCTACAGTCACCACGTAATCCAAAGTTGTCTCACCTTCACTATATGTTACTCTCGTAATGCACAATACACCGCACCTTATAAAAAATGAAATTGAATGAAAAATAGTAAAGCTACGTTAACAGAGTTAAATACGCTTACCATAAATTACCACTTGGCACCAGTACCTGAGTGAGGCTCCTAGGACAGGCCCCCATATAACTTGTGACGGTAACGCGTTGGTGTTCGGCTGTTTAAGGCTAGGGGTATGGCCTCGTCACATAGTTATAAAAAAAAATAGAAAAACTGGAACTTCGTCTGTGGTAAGGTAAGGAGAAGACACACAAAACACAAGTAAAACTTTAACAATGAAATTTTAATTACGTTAAATAAATCAAAACATGAAAATAATGCACAAACAAATATGTATAATAAAATCAATGAATCAAAATAATAAGAATACTTAAATGACAAAATGAAAAGTTACGTTAAGGCAAAATAACAAGAAGTGCAACAAAAGGTAAGTGGGAGGTGCTGGAATATTGGCTTAAAGCCACCACCTCTCTCAGTACACGCTAACGTCTAGCTGGGAGGAGTGCTGGCTACGAAAGCACGGAACATTCTGAGGACTGATGTTGGGGCGACCCCAGACATCAGGTAGTATTGGGGGCGAGTGCAGGTGCAGCCAGACCGGCGACCAATCAGCGGAGCCGTAGCGATCAACGGGTAGTTTGGTGGTTGGAGTTCGAACAGGTGGCTGGTTGCATACGTTTCTGCTCACCCTGGCAAGCCTTGCTGGTGCTGGTGTTGTTGTCGTTGTTGGACATTTCTTCCATAGTCTTTTTATATAATTGTGAAGACGTAATTTTGGAGGGAAGAGCAGGCTCAATCTCTTGAAGGAGATTATCGTCACAATATATATATATATATATATATATATATATATATATATATATATATATATATATATATATATATATATATATATATATATATATAAACTATTGACTTTATTTATTTACTATTGTTACCATTTTCCATGCTTACAATTAATAATAATAATAAAAAATAATATTATACTCTGTGTTTATCTTCCCGCTTTAACAAACAGTTGAGTGTGTTTATAGATGTGATAGAGGAATGAAAAGAGTAACTGATAACTCTATACTGTATATAATTCTTACATCCGGAAATTTGTGTTTAATAACTGTCAAGATGTGTTCAAGGTACATGCTCCATAAACTAACCAGTCTTAAAGACTGCAAAGTAGAAGGTGATTATCTGGCAATGGATGAGATCCATCCTGGTGACTGTATAGTGTATGATATTCCTTCAATTCACACCCATTCAGGAGGAATGTCTTGCGAGATCTGGGAAATGTATCCTTATACACGACTACAGCGAGCGATCCAACCATTAAGTAACTATGTGGTGGTGGCTGATCGCGTTAAAGTGGGAGGAGCTGTCTTTTCTCCTTCCCCCTCACCAGAAAGTCTACCACATGTTATAGCTATTGTGACCAGATATAGCGCAGGACCACCAATAGAAAATAATGTTGTTAACCAAAAAATTCTATTAGAGCAGTGTGGGGAGGATAGAGATTGTATAATAGAGGGACTCCGCAACGATACTAAGATCAAGAGACGATGGAGCTTTAAACTATGCATTAATCAAATTTTAAGCATGACTAAGCGACATAATTCAATCAAGCGCGTTAAAATTCCTTATGGCTTGGGAATGATTGACAGTGATGACTTGAATCCGGGTGAAAAGCTTGAATGGGAGGTCCACTACTACACAGCTCTGGCTCACTTATCCATGGTGTTAAAGAAACATGGAAAACAACTCATAATAGTTGAAAAACAAAACAAAAAAAACTTTTTGAAACTCCGCTGATAACTGCTTTAAGCTGAGTGTTATGTCTCAGTCTGTCTGATAGTTAATATGTTTTGTTTTTACCAAGATAAATATGTAAGTGTCTACCAGTCATTGAATAAAACGTAATAAGAGAAAGATTAACTTTTTTTCACCTATTATGTTAACACGAGTCTCTGTTTTTTCTGTTGGATCGAACGATCACTAAAGGTTGATGATGCGTGTAAACTCGCGCTGTGGATGGTGTTTACTCTGATAAACAGTTAGGCTGGAGAGGGCTTGAACGGATATAATTATGTTCGATGATCTAAGACTGAGGAAATGGAACTTGGTTAATGTCCAGATTAATTTTACTACGTTAGAAATAAGGTGATCTTAAATCTCAAGGTGATTTAGTTGGAAAATAAAGAACTTGTACAAAAAATGAACTAAGCTGAAACTTGATAACTGAACCGGTTTTTATTTACTATGACTGAAAATGTAGTTGGTGTTCAAATCTCAGGAGAATTGGACTGATAGTAATAAATTTACAGGAGTGGACTTGGACAGAGGACAGGAGCTAGAGTTTTATAATTGTTTACATCATATTTACTATGAAATACAGAGGGTAGAAATTACAGTGAAATTGCTGGGTTATTTACAAATATGCGAGAGAGAACTAAGTTGGGGGACGAGAGCTAGAGCTCAGTAACTGACTTGATATTATTTACGAACTTTGAAGTATGACTGCTTTAAATTTCAGGGAAAATTGGTCTGTTACTAGCGATCTTGTACAAATGAACTAAGCTGGGGACAAGAGCTAGAGTTTTATAATTGTTTACATCATATTTACTATGAAATACAGAGGGTAAAAATTTCAGGGGAATTGATAGGATATTTACAAAGATACGGGAGAGAACTAAGGCGGGGACGAGAGCTGGAGCTCGTTAACTGTTTTGATCTTATTTACGGTGACTGAAATACTGAGGGTAAAAATTACAGTGAAATTGATGGGTTATTTACAATTATACGAGAGAGAACTAAGTTGGGGGACGAGAGCTAGAGCTCAGTAACTGACTTAATATTATTTACTAACTTTGAAGTATGTCTGCTTTAAATTTCGGGAAAATTGATCTGTTACTAACGATCTTGTACAAATGAACTAAGCCGGGGACAAGAGCTAGAGTTTGATAATTGTTTGGATTTACTAAACTAAGTCTGAAATACAGAGGGTAGAAATTTAATGGAATTTGAATAGGTATTAACGAAGATGTGTGAGGGAAGTAAGGTGGAGGACAAAAGCTGGAGCTCGGTAACTAAATTACTGTATTGAACTACGTTTGAAATATGATTATTTTTTAATTTTAGAGGGATAGGACTGTTAGTATTCATTATAGGGCAGGGGATTAAGGCAGGATAGGAGCTGAAGCTCGATACCAAATTATTGTATTTTAATATGTTTGAAATAGCTGTGTTTTAAATCTCGAAGAAAATCATTGGATACTAGAGAAGATATATTAGTAAAACTACTCCCTGGCTTTGTTTATATATGTAAAACTGAAATAGTTTTAATGAAAAGGAACTATGAATGAACAATATGAAGGAGAGAGAGAGAGAGAGAGAGAGAGAGAGAGAGAGAGAGAGAGAGAGAGAGAGAGAGAGAGAGAGAGAGAGAGAGAGAGAGAGAGAGAGAGAGAGAGAGAGAGAGAGAGAGAGAGAGAGACAGAGAGAAAGAGACAGAGAGACAGAGAGAGACAGAGAGAGACAGAGAGACAGAGAGAGGCAGAGAGACAGAGAGAGAGAGATAGAGAGACAGAGCGAGAGAGAGAGAGAGAGACAGGGAGACAGAGAGACAAAGACAGATAGAGAGACAGAGAGAGAGACAGAGAGACAGAGAGAGGCAGAGAGACAGAGAGAGAGAGATAGAGAGACAGAGCGAGAGAGAGAGAGACAGGGAGATAGAGAGAGAGAGAGAGAGAGAGAGACAGAGAGAGACAGAGAGACAGAGACAGATAGAGAGAGTCGCGGAGCCTGGCGAAACGCATTGATAATGGGTCCCCACCACTTCCGGGTGTCGGAGGAGAAATACCCGAGCTACTTGGAAAGTCGTTCAGTCGGGCTCCAACCTGCGACCCGTACGCTTACCCCTCCGCGGATATTGAAAAACGCTTAAGGTAATGGTACACACTCCTCCTGCAGGAGTCTTCGCCCCAATCCTCGCACACTTAGCACTTCCTGTAGGGAGAGATAAATGGTTTGTCTAACCGCATAATGGCCTACTGCAGTCTCACAACGAGAGTGGCTTCACTCTTTCATGACCTGAACACACAGAAAAAAGCCAGGTGCACTCCCGTGTCTTTTCCATGCATTTCTTACAACACCACTTAAGGGCTTCCTGTAGGGTAGTTAATGGGTTTGTCTAACCGCATAATGGCCCAGAGCACTCTCTCCCCGACGAGGGGAAGCTCCATCCAGCCCCCACCCAAAACAACATAACAGACTGTGTTGCCTTCTCCTCGCATCTACACACTATCTCACGATCAACAAAATTATTATCCGCACACAGGATTAAGGCTACGCAAAACACACATACATATTCTTTTACTCCTTCCTCTCTCTTCCTTCTATTTTCTTACTCTATCACTTACTCTACCACTTACTCTCACACTACTCTCATCTTTCCTGACCACTAACCATAACCTCCGAGGACTGGAGCGACGCGCTCCAATTACCTCAGACACACGCCAAAACTTCCGGGAAATTCCCCTAACCCACGAGGACTAGAGTGACGCGCGCCACCTGTCAGCTGCCAGACACCTGTCCTTCCATTTCTTACAACAACACAACTCCTTCTTAACCAGATCACACAGAAAAGCTCCCCAAAACCACGAGGACTGGAGCGACGCAATCCACTTTCCTCCAACACATGTCATAACATCCCGGAAATTCCCCCCCCCAAAAAAAAACTTGAGGACGGGAGCGACGCGTGGCACCGGCCAGATGGCACTCACCTGAGTGCCACCTGGCGGTGCCGCGCGTCGCTCTACACTACTCATATCAACCGTTAGAAGCCATACTTCCCAGAGGAGCAAGAGAGTGCGAGAGTGACGGTGTGAAACACAGTCGCAAGAAGGGAAATTGGTTCTGTGTATGGAGATGAGCCAAGTGTTGCCAGCAGAGGAAGGAATGTGGGCCCGTGCCGATGGTACGCGCCTGTCAAATACGGAAAGTTTGATACATCTAGAAGAGAGGCTGTTTCATCTGGATAAAGGGAAAAGGAGAGATCTAGTGACCCTGATAAGAAGGAACAAGTCACTCTTTACAGATGTGCCCCGACGGCACATGAGTGTGGTGCACGAGGTAGATGTGTGCGGAGGAAAGCCAATGAAGCAGATTGCTTATCGGGTGAGTCCTGAGAAGAGGAAGATTATGCAACAGGAGGTGGAATATCTGCTAGCGAATGATCTCGCTGAGCCCAGCAACAGTGAGTGGAACTCGCCCTGTGTGCTGGTCAAGAAGAGTGATGGATCATATCGTTTTTGCACCGACTATTGCAAAGTGAATTCCATAACCGTGTCGGATTCTCACCCGATGCCCCAAATAAGTGATTGCATCGACCAAGTGGGAAACGCAAGGTTTGTCACCAAGGTCGATCTGTTGAAAGGATATTATCAAATCCCTTTGTCTCCGAGTGCGAGAAAGATGTCAGCGTTTGCTAATCCAGACGGATTGTACCAGTACAAAGTGCTTCCGTTTGGTATGAAGAACAGCGGAAGTTGTTTTCAGAGGATGATCAACGAAGTGCTAAGACGGATGGAAGGCTGCGCCGTGTACATAGACGATATAGTGGTGTACGCCGATAGCTGGAAACAACACATAAATCGACTGACGGAGTAGTTCCAACGGTTGGAAGAAGCGAACCTCAAGGATCGGTGCTGGGACCAATTCTATTTTTAATATACATTAATGACATGTTTACAGGAGTAGAATCCTACATGTTGATGTTCGCGGATGACCCAAAGTTGATGACAAGAGTTGTGACAGATGAGGATTGTAGGATCCTCCAAGAGGACTTGAACAGGTAGCAGAGATAGTGAGAGAAATGGCAATTGGAGTTCAATACGAGCAAATGTAAAGTTTGAAAATGGGATAAGGTGATAGGAGACCAAAAGGGACAGTATACATTGAAGGAGAACTGCCTACCTGTGACAACTCGAGAAAGAGACCAGGGTGTGGACGTAACACCTAATCTAACTCCTGAGGTACATATAAATAGGATATCGACAGCAGTGTACTCTACTCTGGCAAAAGAAAGAACATCATTCAGAAACCTAATTGAGGCATTTAGGGCGCTTTACACTGCCGACGTGAAGTCAGTCTTAGAGTATGTACCCAGCATGGAGTACCAACCAGAAGAAACACATAAGGAAACGGGAAAAGGTTCAGAAGTTTGCAACGAGACTCATTCCTGCATTACGAGGGATGGGGTATGAAGAGCGCCTGAAGGAACTGAGCCTTACGACACTAGAAAAAAGAAGGAAGCGGGATATGATATTAATAAATAAAATTCTGAAGGGAATTGACAGAGTAGAAATAGACGAAATGTCCACAGAAAATAGTAATAGAACGAGGGGGGACATGGGTGGAAGCTGGAAACTCAGATAAGTCACAGAGATGTTAGGACGTTTTCTTTTAGTGTGAGAGTAGTGGAAAAATGGAATGATCTTAAGGAGCATTTTGTGGAAGCAAATTCTATTCATAATTTTAAAACTAGATATGACAGGGAAATAGGACCGGAGTCATTGCTGTAGGAAACGGGCTCGAAAGGCGGGATTCCAGAGTCAATGCTCGATCCTGCAGGCACAAATACGTGAGTACAAATAGATAAGTTCATAAACAAGGCGGTGGAAAGAGGAGGCCAGACACCAGATACAGAATATGAGATGAAGTACTTCCTGAAACGCACAGAGAGAGAGATATAGATAATATCACACCAAAACTGTCTCCTGAAGCCCACATAAAAAGAATTACATCTGCGGCACATGCGTGGCTGGCTAACATCAGAAGAACCTTCAGGAACCTGTGTAAGGAATCATTCAGAATCTTGTATACGGCATATGTAAGACTGGAGTATACGGCCCCAGCATAGAGCCTTGTCAAGCACAAGACGAATCTTGAAAAAGTTAAGTGGTATGCCACTAGACTAGTCCCAAAACTAAGAGGCATTAGTTACGAGGAAAGGCTGCGTAAAATGCACCTCACGACACTGGAAGACAGAAGAGTATAAGAAGACATGATCACTACCTACAAAATTCTGTGAGGAATTGGCAGGGTAGTTAAGGATAAAAAGTTTAAAACGGGTGGTACGCGAACAAGGGGACACAGGTGGAGATCGAGTACCCAAATGAGCCACAGGGACGTTATAAAGAACTATTTCAGTGTCAGAGTAGTTAACAGGTGGAATGCATTAGACAGTGATGTGGTGGAGGCTGACTCTATACACAGTTTCAAATGTAGATATGATAGAGCCCAGTAGGCTTAGGAATCTGTACACCAGTTGATTGACAGTTAAGAGGCGGGACCAAAGTGCCAGAGTTCAACCCCCACAAGTACAACAAGGTGTACACATACACACACACACACACCACTCCCGTTGCCAACAACAGGACACGTAGCGTCGCTACCACTCCCGCTGTCAACAACGGGACTACCACTCCCGCTGTCAACAACGGGACTACCACTCCCGCTGTCAACAACGGGACTACCACTCCCGTTGTCCGAGGTAGGCCTAGTCTCATTTTGCGCCGTTCTTCATTATCTGGAGGAGGGCATCTTCGCACCTCTCGATGTTTGCCGCATCATACCCATAGATCTCTGCTCTCCCTTCACACCAATTGAGCGAGATAAATACGTTGAATTTGACCTCAAGCTCTTATATTCTTTTTCCTTTAAGGCCAATAATTGCACCCTAAAACTTTCTGGGGCAGGTTATCCACGACCTAATCGTTTGGTTTTAGCCTTTGTTTGTCCTTGTTGTTGTTGTTGTTGTTGACTTGGGTGTTGATGTTGTTGTTGACTTGGATGTTGATGTTGTTGACTTGGGTGTTGATGTTGTTGCTGTTGTTGACTTGGGTGTTGATGTTGTTGTTGTTGATGTTGTTGTTGTTGATGTTGTTGTTGTTGCTCCTGTTGATGTTGTTGTTGTGGGTGTTGTTGTTGTTGTTGTGGGTATTGTACCGGTGTGTTTTTTGGTTTTAATGGTATGTGAGGGTGTGTGATCAGGCTTCGCGGGAGAGAGATTTAGCTCCGTGGAAGTAGTACTCCCTACTAGAGTGGGCGTAGAGTGTACGCCTGACCCACTGTTAAGGCAGAGATAGAGAAGGACGAAGACGAAAATCACTGCTATTTTCCAGCTGAACCATCCTTCGGGAGGCTGGGTCTTGGGCTCCTCTCCCACCTGCAGCAGGAAGGCCTTGAGGCCTTCCACCTGCATGCGTGTGTGTTGTTGCCGCCGGTGTGTGCCCACTAGAGGCAGGTGGTCCAGGAGGGAGTCTAGCCGTTGATCCTGTAGGAGTGAGGGGTCACAAGTGGGCAGAGGTGGAAGCAGGTTGAGATCGACAGCCACCTGCCGCGCCTGGCCTCCTACTCCAGTGTTGTCCTCTTGGTAGTCCTTCACCTACTGCCGCAGCTGGAGCAGTTGGTTCCTGCTCTAAGATTCCCCCGCCATTTGCCACTGGGCATATCTTCCCGTCATCCCCACCACTAACACCACAACAATAATAATCTTACTCATCTTTCCTCTGGAAATATCTATTGGGTAGAGGAAACTATCAGGAAAAGCACCAAGCAACACGACTAAGGTCTATAAAAGATGGTTTAATCTGTGTAAAGAATCATGGGCTAGATGACTATCAGAGATGGAGAAAATATAGTTAGCTTGGAAGTGTTGAGGTTTGGCCCGGGTGGCGGGACCCGTCCAGGATCACCACCAAAAAGGCAGGGTCCAACAACTGGATAATGTCACACCAATACTTCATTGTATTGAAGTTCAATAGTTCATTGTTGTAGTAATCGTTCTTGTAGGGTTCATTGTTGTAATGCTCGTTGTTGTAGTGTTCATTGTTGTAATGCTCGTTGTTGTAGTGTTCGTTGTTGTAGTGTTCGTTGTTGAAGTGTTCGTTGTTGTTTTGTTCGTTGTTGTAGTGTTCAATGTTGTATTGTTCGTTGTTGTAGTGTTAATTATTGTAGTGTTCGTTGTAGTGGTGTTCGTTGTTGTAATGGTCGTTTTTGTGATTTTCGTTGTTGTAATGTTCGTTGTTGAGGTGTTCGTTGTTGTAAAGTTCGTTGTTGTGGAGTTCGTTGTTGTGGTGTTCGTTTTTGTATTGTTCGTTGTTGTGGTGTTCGTTGTTGTAAAGTTCGTTGTTGTGGTGTTTGTTGTTAAGGTTTTCGTAGTTGTAGTGTTCGTTGTTGTAGTGTTCGTTGTTCTGATTTCGTTGTTGTGGTGTTCGTTCTTGTGGTGTTTGTTGTTGTAGTGTTCGTTGTTGAGGTGTTCGTTGCTGGGGTGCTCGTTGTGGTAGTGTTCATTGTTGTAGTGTTCGTAGTTGAGATGTTCGTTGTTGAGACGTTCGATGTTGAAATGTTCGTTGTTGTAAAGTTCGTTGTTGTGGTGTTTGTTGTTGAGATGTTCATAGTTGTAGAGTTCGTTGTTGAGATGTTCGTTGTTGTGGTGTTCGTTGTTGTGATGTTCGTTGTTGTGGTGTTCGTTGTTTATAGTGTTCGTTGTTGAGAGGTTCGTTGTTGAGATGTTCGTTGTTGTAGTGTTCGTTGTTGAAGTGTTCGTTGTTCTGATTTTCGTTGTTGTAGTGTTCATTATTGTGGTGTTCGTTGTTGTGGTGTTCGTTGTTCTAATGTTCGTTGTTGTAGTGTTCATTATTGTGGTGTTCGTTGTTGTGGTGTTCGTTGTTCTAGTGTTCGTTGTTGTAGTGTTCGTTGTTGAGATGTTCGTTGTTGAGATGTTCGTTGTTGAGATGTTCGTTGTTGTAGTGTTCGTTGTTTTAGTGTTTGTTGTTGTAGTGTTCGTTGTTGTGGTGTTCGTTGTGGTAGTGTTCGTTCTTGTAGTGTTCGTTGTTGTAGTGTTCGTTGTTTTGGTGTTCGTTGTTGTAGTGTTCGTTGTTGAGATGTTCGTTGTTGTAGTGTTCGTTGCTGAGATGGTCGTTGTTGATAGGTTTGTTGTTGAGATGTTCGTTGTTGTGGTGGTCGTTGTCGTAATGTTCGTTGTTGTGATGTTCGTTGTTGTATTGTTCGTTGTTGAGATATTCGTTGTTGAGATGTTCGTTGTTGAGATGTTCGTTGTTGTGGTGTTCGTTGATGTGGTGTTCGTTGATGTAGTGTTCATTGTTGTAGTGTTCGTTGTTGTAGTGTTCCTTGTTGTGGAGTTCGTTCTTATAACGTTCGTTGTTGTATTGTTCGTTGTTCTAATGTTCGTTGTTGTGGTGTTCGTTGTTGTAGTGTTCGTTGTTGTAGTGTTTGTTGTTGTAGTGTTCGTTGTTGTAATGTTAGTTGTTGTAGTGTTCATTGTTGTAATTTTCGTTGTTGTGGTGTTCGTTGTTGTAGTGTTTGTTGTTGTGGTGTTCGTTGTTGTGGTGTTCGTTGTTGTAGTGTTCGTTGTTGTGGTGTTCGTTGTTGTGGTGTTCGTTGTTGTAGTGTTCGTTGTTGAAGTGTTCGTTGTTGTTTTGTTCGTTGTTGTAGTGTTCAATGTTGTATTGTTCGTTGTAGTAGTGTTAATTATTGTAGTGTTCGTTGTAGTGGTGTTCGTTGTTGTAATGGTCGTTTTTGTGATTTTCGTTGTTGTAATGTACGTTGTTGAGGTGTTCGTTGCTGTAAAGTTCGTTGTTGTGGAATTCGTTGTTGTGGTGTTCGTTGTTGTATTGTTCGTTGTTGTGGTGTTCGTTGTTGTAAAGTTCGTTGTTGTGGTGTTTGTTGTTAAGGTTTTCGTAGTTGTAGTGTTCGTTGTTGTAGTGTTCGTTGTTCTGATTTTCGTTGTTGTAGTGCTCATTATTGTGGTGTTCGTTGTTGAGATGTTCGTTGTTGAGATGTTCGTTGTTGTGGTGCTCGTTGTTGTAGTGTTCATTGTTTTAGTGTTTGTAGTTGAGATGTTCGTTGTTGACACGTTCGATGTTGAGATGTTCGTTGTTGAGATGTTCGTTGTTGTGGTGTTCGTTGTTGTGATGTTCGTTGTTGTGGTGTTCGTTGGTGTAGTGTTCGTTGTTGAGAGGTTCGTTGTTGAGATGTTCGTTGTTGAGATGTTCGTTGTTGTAAAGTTCGTTGTTGTGGTGTTTGTTGTTGAGATGTTCGTAGTTGTAGAGTTCGTTGTTGAGATGTTCGTTGTTGTGGTGTTCGTTGTTGTGATGTTCGTTGTTGTGGTGTTCGTTGTTTATAGTGTTCGTTGTTGAGAGGTTCGTTGTTGAGATGTTCGTTGTTGTAAAGTTCATTGTTGTGGTGTTTGTTGTTAAGATGTTCGTAGTTGTAGTGTTCGTTGTTGTAGTGTTCGTTGTTGAAGTGTTCGTTGTTGTAAAGTTCGTTGTTGTGGTGTTTGTTGTTAAGGTTTTCGTAGTTGTAGTGTTCGTTGTTGTAGTGTTCGTTGTTCTGATTTCGTTGTTGTGGTGTTCGTTCTTGTGGTGTTTGTTGTTGTAGTGTTCGTTGTTGAGGTGTTCGTTGCTGGGGTGCTCGTTGTGGTAGTGTTCATTGTTGTAGTGTTCGTAGTTGAGATGTTCGTTGTTGAGACGTTCGATGTTGAAATGTTCGTTGTTGTAAAGTTCGTTGTTGTGGTGTTTGTTGTTGAGATGTTCATAGTTGTAGAGTTCGTTGTTGAGATGTTCGTTGTTGTGGTGTTCGTTGTTGTGATGTTCGTTGTTGTGGTGTTCGTTGTTTATAGTGTTCGTTGTTGAGAGGTTCGTTGTTGAGATGTTCGTTGTTGTAGTGTTCGTTGTTGAAGTGTTCGTTGTTCTGATTTTCGTTGTTGTAGTGTTCATTATTGTGGTGTTCGTTGTTGTGGTGTTCGTTGTTCTAATGTTCGTTGTTGTAGTGTTCATTATTGTGGTGTTCGTTGTTGTGGTGTTCGTTGTTCTAGTGTTCGTTGTTGTAGTGTTCGTTGTTGAGATGTTCGTTGTTGAGATGTTCGTTGTTGAGATGTTCGTTGTTGTAGTGTTCGTTGTTTTAGTGTTTGTTGTTGTAGTGTTCGTTGTTGTGGTGTTCGTTGTGGTAGTGTTCGTTCTTGTAGTGTTCGTTGTTGTAGTGTTCGTTGTTTTGGTGTTCGTTGTTGTAGTGTTCGTTGTTGAGATGTTCGTTGTTGTAGTGTTCGTTGCTGAGATGGTCGTTGTTGATAGGTTTGTTGTTGAGATGTTCGTTGTTGTGGTGGTCGTTGTCGTAATGTTCGTTGTTGTGATGTTCGTTGTTGTATTGTTCGTTGTTGAGATATTCGTTGTTGAGATGTTCGTTGTTGAGATGTTCGTTGTTGTGGTGTTCGTTGATGTGGTGTTCGTTGATGTAGTGTTCATTGTTGTAGTGTTCGTTGTTGTAGTGTTCCTTGTTGTGGAGTTCGTTCTTATAACGTTCGTTGTTGTATTGTTCGTTGTTCTAATGTTCGTTGTTGTGGTGTTCGTTGTTGTAGTGTTCGTTGTTGTAGTGTTTGTTGTTGTAGTGTTCGTTGTTGTAATGTTAGTTGTTGTAGTGTTCATTGTTGTAATTTTCGTTGTTGTGGTGTTCGTTGTTGTAGTGTTTGTTGTTGTGGTGTTCGTTGTTGTGGTGTTCGTTGTTGTAGTGTTCGTTGTTGTGGTGTTCGTTGTTGTGGTGTTCGTTGTTGTAGTGTTCGTTGTTGAAGTGTTCGTTGTTGTTTTGTTCGTTGTTGTAGTGTTCAATGTTGTATTGTTCGTTGTAGTAGTGTTAATTATTGTAGTGTTCGTTGTAGTGGTGTTCGTTGTTGTAATGGTCGTTTTTGTGATTTTCGTTGTTGTAATGTACGTTGTTGAGGTGTTCGTTGCTGTAAAGTTCGTTGTTGTGGAATTCGTTGTTGTGGTGTTCGTTGTTGTATTGTTCGTTGTTGTGGTGTTCGTTGTTGTAAAGTTCGTTGTTGTGGTGTTTGTTGTTAAGGTTTTCGTAGTTGTAGTGTTCGTTGTTGTAGTGTTCGTTGTTCTGATTTTCGTTGTTGTAGTGCTCATTATTGTGGTGTTCGTTGTTGAGATGTTCGTTGTTGAGATGTTCGTTGTTGTGGTGCTCGTTGTTGTAGTGTTCATTGTTTTAGTGTTTGTAGTTGAGATGTTCGTTGTTGACACGTTCGATGTTGAGATGTTCGTTGTTGAGATGTTCGTTGTTGTGGTGTTCGTTGTTGTGATGTTCGTTGTTGTGGTGTTCGTTGGTGTAGTGTTCGTTGTTGAGAGGTTCGTTGTTGAGATGTTCGTTGTTGAGATGTTCGTTGTTGTAAAGTTCGTTGTTGTGGTGTTTGTTGTTGAGATGTTCGTAGTTGTAGAGTTCGTTGTTGAGATGTTCGTTGTTGTGGTGTTCGTTGTTGTGATGTTCGTTGTTGTGGTGTTCGTTGTTTATAGTGTTCGTTGTTGAGAGGTTCGTTGTTGAGATGTTCGTTGTTGTAAAGTTCATTGTTGTGGTGTTTGTTGTTAAGATGTTCGTAGTTGTAGTGTTCGTTGTTGTAGTGTTCGTTGTTGAAGTGTTCGTTGTTTTGATTTTCGTTGTTGTAGTGTTCATTATTGTGGTGTTCGTTGCTGTGGTGTTCGTTGTTCTAGTGTTCCTTGTTGTAGTGTTCATTATTGTGGTGTTCGTTGTTGTGGTGTTCGTTGTTCTAGTGTTCGTTGTTGTAATGTTCGTTGTTGAGATGTTCGTTGTTGAGATATTCGTTTTTGTGATGGTCGTTGTTGTGATGTTCGTTGTTGTAGTGTTCATTGTTTTAGTGTTCGTTGTTGTAGTGTTCGTTGTTGTGGTGTTCGTTGTGGTAGTGTTCGTTGTTGTAGTGTTCGTTGTTGTAGTGTTCATTGTTTTGGTGTTCGTTGTTGTAGTGTTCGTTGTTGTAGTGTTCGTTGTTGTAGTGTTCGTCGTTGAGATGTTCATTGTTGAGATGTTCGTTGTTGTAGTGTTCGTTGTTGAGATGTTCGTTGTTGAGAGGTTCGTTGCTGAGATTTTCGTTGTTGTGGTGGTCGTTGTTGTAATGTTCGTTGTTGTGATGTTCGTTGTTGTAGTGTTCGTTGTTGAGATATTCGTTCTTGAGATGTTCGTTGTTGAGATGTTTGTTGTTGTGGTGTTCGTTGATGTGGTGTTCGTTGTTGTAGTGTTCGTTGTTGTAGTGTTCGTTGTTGTAGTGTTCGTTGTTGTAGTGTTCATTGTTGTAAAATTCGTTGTTGTAGTGTTCGTTGTAGTAGTGTTCGTTGTTGTAGTGTTCGTTGTTGTAATGTTCGTTGTTGTACTGTTCGTTGTTGTAGTGTTCGTTGTTGTAGTGTTCATTGTTGTAATGTTCGTTGTTGTAAAGTTCGTTGTTGTGGTGTTTGTTGTTAAGGTTTTCGTAGTTGTAGTGTTCGTTGTTGTAGTGTTCGTTGTTCTGATTTTCGTTGTTGTGGTGTTCGTTTTTGAGATGTTCGTTGTTGTGATGTTCGTTGTTGTGATGTTCGTTCTTGTGGTGTTCGTTGTTGTAGTGTTCGTTGTTGAGATGTTCGTTGTTGTGGTGCTCGTTGTTATAGTGTTCATTGTTGTAGTGTTCGTAGTTGAGATGTTCGTTGTTGATACGTTCGATGTTGAGATGTTCGTTGTTGAGATGTTCGTTGTTGTCATGTTCGTTGTTGTGATGTTCGTTCTTGTGGTGTTTGTTGTTGTAGTGTTCGATGTTGAGATGTTCGTTCTTGTGGTGCTCGTTGTGGTAGTGTTCATTGTTGTAGTGTGCGTAGTTGAGATGTTCGTTGTTGAGACGTTCGATGTTGAAATGTTCGTTGTTGTAAAGTTCGTTGTTGTGGTGTTTGTTGTTGAGATGTTCATAGTTGTAGAGTTCGTTGTTGAGATGTTCGTTGTTGTGGTGTTCGTTGTTGTCATGTTCGTTGTTGTGGTGTTCGTTGTTCATAGTGTTCGTTGTTGAGAGGTTCGTTGTTGAGATGTTCGTTGTTGAGTTGTTCGTTGTTGTAAAGTTCGTTGTTGTGGTGTTTGTTGTTAAGACGTTCGTAGTTGTAGTGTTCGTTGTTGTAGTGTTCGTTGTTGAAGTGTTCGTTGTTCTGATTTTCGTTGTTGTAGTGTTCATTATTGTGGTGTTCGTTGTTGTGGTGTTCGTTGTTCTAATGTTCGTTGTTGTAGTGTTCATTATTGTGGTGTTCGTTGTTGTGGTGTTCATTGTTCTAGTGTTCATTGTTGTAGTGTTCGTTGTTGAGATGTTCGTTGTTGTGATGTTCGTTGTTTTATTGTTTGTTGTTGAGATATTCGTTGTTGAGATGTTCGTTGTTGAGATGTTCGTTGTTGTTGTGTTCGTTGATGTGGTGTTCGTTGTTGTAGTGTTCGTTGTTGTAGTGTTCGTTGTTGTAGTGTTCCTGGTTGTGCAGTTCGTTCTTATAACGTTCGTTGTTGTAGTGTTCGTTGTACTAATGTTCGTTGTTGTAGTGTTAATTAGGTTAGTGTTCGTTGTTGTAATGGTCGTTTTATGATGTTCGTTGTTGTAATGTTCGTAGTTGTGGTGTTCGTGGTTGTAAAGTTTGTTGTTGTGGAGTTCGTTGTTGTGGTGTTCTCTGTTGTAGTGTTCGTTGTTGTGGTGTTCGTTGTTGTAGTGTTCATTGTTGTACTGTTCGTTGATGAGACGTTCGTTGTTGAGATGTTCGTTGTTGTGGTGTTCGTTGTTGTGAGTTCGTTGTTGTGGTGTTCGTTGTTGTAATAGTAGTTTTTATGATGTTCGTTGTTGTAATGTTTGTAGTTGTGGTGTTCGTGGTTGTAAAGTTTATTGTTGTGGAGTTCGTTGTTGTGGTGTTCTTTGTTGTAGTGTTCGTTGTTGTGGTGTTCGTTGTTGTAGTGTTCATTGTTGTACTGTTCGTTGATGAGATGTTCGTTGTTGAGACGTTCGTTGTTGAGATGTTCGTTGTTGAGATGTTCGTTGTTGTGGTGTTCGTTGTTGTGAGTTCGTTGTTGTGGTGTTCATTGTTTTAGTGTTTGTAGTTGAGATGTTCGTTGTTGACACGTTCGATGTTGAGATGTTCGTTGTTGAGATGTTCGTTGTTGTGGTGTTCGTTGTTGTGATGTTCGTTGTTGTGGTGTTCGTTGGTGTAGTGTTCGTTGTTGAGAGGTTCGTTGTTGAGATGTTCGTTGTTGAGATGTTCGTTGTTGTAAAGTTCGTTGTTGTGGTGTTTGTTGTTGAGATGTTCGTAGTTGTAGAGTTCGTTGTTGAGATGTTCGTTGTTGTGGTGTTCGTTGTTGTGATGTTCGTTGTTGTGGTGTTCGTTGTTTATAGTGTTCGTTGTTGAGAGGTTCGTTGTTGAGATGTTCGTTGTTGTAAAGTTCATTGTTGTGGTGTTTGTTGTTAAGATGTTCGTAGTTGTAGTGTTCGTTGTTGTAGTGTTCGTTGTTGAAGTGTTCGTTGTTTTGATTTTCGTTGTTGTAGTGTTCATTATTGTGGTGTTCGTTGCTGTGGTGTTCGTTGTTCTAGTGTTCCTTGTTGTAGTGTTCATTATTGTGGTGTTCGTTGTTGTGGTGTTCGTTGTTCTAGTGTTCGTTGTTGTAATGTTCGTTGTTGAGATGTTCGTTGTTGAGATGTTCGTTTTTGTGATGGTCGTTGTTGTGATGTTCGTTGTTGTAGTGTTCATTGTTTTAGTGTTCGTTGTTGTAGTGTTCGTTGTTGTGGTGTTCGTTGTGGTAGTGTTCGTTGTTGTAGTGTTCGTTGTTGTAGTGTTCATTGTTTTGGTGTTCGTTGTTGTAGTGTTCGTTGTTGTAGTGTTCGTTGTTGTAGTGTTCGTCGTTGAGATGTTCATTGTTGAGATGTTCGTTGTTGTAGTGTTCGTTGTTGAGATGTTCGTTGTTGAGAGGTTCGTTGCTGAGATTTTCGTTGTTGTGGTGGTCGTTGTTGTAATGTTCGTTGTTGTGATGTTCGTTGTTGTAGTGTTCGTTGTTGAGATATTCGTTCTTGAGATGTTCGTTGTTGAGATGTTTGTTGTTGTGGTGTTCGTTGATGTGGTGTTCGTTGTTGTAGTGTTCGTTGTTGTAGTGTTCGTTGTTGTAGTGTTCGTTGTTGTAGTGTTCATTGTTGTAAAGTTCGTTGTTGTAGTGTTCGTTGTAGTAGTGTTCGTTGTTGTAGTGTTCGTTGTTGTAATGTTCGTTGTTGTACTGTTCGTTGTTGTAGTGTTCGTTGTTGTAGTGTTCATTGTTGTAATGTTCGTTGTTGTAAAGTTCGTTGTTGTGGTGTTTGTTGTTAAGGTTTTCGTAGTTGTAGTGTTCGTTGTTGTAGTGTTCGTTGTTCTGATTTTCGTTGTTGTGGTGTTCGTTTTTGAGATGTTCGTTGTTGTGATGTTCGTTGTTGTGATGTTCGTTCTTGTGGTGTTCGTTGTTGTAGTGTTCGTTGTTGAGATGTTCGTTGTTGTGGTGCTCGTTGTTATAGTGTTCATTGTTGTAGTGTTCGTAGTTGAGATGTTCGTTGTTGATACGTTCGATGTTGAGATGTTCGTTGTTGAGATGTTCGTTGTTGTCATGTTCGTTGTTGTGATGTTCGTTCTTGTGGTGTTTGTTGTTGTAGTGTTCGATGTTGAGATGTTCGTTCTTGTGGTGCTCGTTGTGGTAGTGTTCATTGTTGTAGTGTGCGTAGTTGAGATGTTCGTTGTTGAGACGTTCGATGTTGAAATGTTCGTTGTTGTAAAGTTCGTTGTTGTGGTGTTTGTTGTTGAGATGTTCATAGTTGTAGAGTTCGTTGTTGAGATGTTCGTTGTTGTGGTGTTCGTTGTTGTCATGTTCGTTGTTGTGGTGTTCGTTGTTCATAGTGTTCGTTGTTGAGAGGTTCGTTGTTGAGATGTTCGTTGTTGAGTTGTTCGTTGTTGTAAAGTTCGTTGTTGTGGTGTTTGTTGTTAAGACGTTCGTAGTTGTAGTGTTCGTTGTTGTAGTGTTCGTTGTTGAAGTGTTCGTTGTTCTGATTTTCGTTGTTGTAGTGTTCATTATTGTGGTGTTCGTTGTTGTGGTGTTCGTTGTTCTAATGTTCGTTGTTGTAGTGTTCATTATTGTGGTGTTCGTTGTTGTGGTGTTCATTGTTCTGGTGTTCATTGTTGTAGTGTTCGTTGTTGAGATGTTCGTTGTTGTGATGTTCGTTGTTTTATTGTTCGTTGTTGAGATATTCGTTGTTGAGATGTTCGTTGTTGAGATGTTCGTTGTTGTTGTGTTCGTTGATGTGGTGTTCGTTGTTGTAGTGTTCGTTGTTGTAGTGTTCGTTGTTGTAGTGTTCCTGGTTGTGGAGTTCGTTCTTATAACGTTCGTTGTTGTAGTGTTCGTTGTACTAATGTTCGTTGTTGTAGTGTTAATTAGGTTAGTGTTCGTTGTTGTAATGGTCGTTTTATGATGTTCGTTGTTGTAATGTTCGTAGTTGTGGTGTTCGTGGTTGTAAAGTTTGTTGTTGTGGAGTTCGTTGTTGTGGTGTTCTCTGTTGTAGTGTTCGTTGTTGTGGTGTTCGTTGTTGTAGTGTTCATTGTTGTACTGTTCGTTGATGAGACGTTCGTTGTTGAGATGTTCGTTGTTGTGGTGTTCGTTGTTGTGAGTTCGTTGTTGTGGTGTTCGTTGTTGTAATAGTAGTTTTTATGATGTTCGTTGTTGTAATGTTTGTAGTTGTGGTGTTCGTGGTTGTAAAGTTTATTGTTGTGGAGTTCGTTGTTGTGGTGTTCTTTGTTGTAGTGTTCGTTGTTGTGGTGTTCGTTGTTGTAGTGTTCATTGTTGTACTGTTCGTTGATGAGATGTTCGTTGTTGAGACGTTCGTTGTTGAGATGTTCGTTGTTGAGATGTTCGTTGTTGTGGTGTTCGTTGTTGTGAGTTCGTTGTTGTGGTGTTCGTTGTTGTCGTGTTCGTTTTTAAGATGTTCGTTTTTGAGATGTTCATTGTTGAGATGTTCGTTGTTGTAAAGTTCGTTGTTGTTGTGTTCGTTGTTGTAGTGTTCGTTGTTGAGATGTTCTTTGTTGAAATGTTCGTTGTTGTGGTGTTCGTTGTTGTGGTGTTCGTTGTTATAGTGTTCGTTGTTTTGGTGTTTGTTGTTGTAGTGTTCGTTGTTGTAGTGTTCGTTGTTATGGTGTTCGTTGTTGTTGTTGTGTTCGTTGTTGTGGTGTTCATTGTTGTAATGTTCGTTGTTGTAGTGTTTGTTGTTGTAGTGTTCGTTGTTGTAGTGTATGTTGTTGTAGTGTTCGTTGTTGTAGTGTTCCTTGTTGTAATGTCCGTTGTTGTGGAGTTTATTCTTATAACCTTCGTTGTTGTAGTGTTCGTTGTTCTAATGTTCGTTGTTGTGGTGTTCGTTGTTGTAGCGTTCGTTGTTGTAGTGTTTGTTGTTGTAGTGATCGTTATTGTGGTGTTCGATGTTGTAATGTTAGTTGTTGTAGTGTTCATTGTTGTAAATTTCGTTGTTGTGGTGTTTGTTATTGTAGTGATCGTTATTGTAGTGTTCGTTGTTGTAATGTTAGTTGTTGTAGTGTTCAGTGATGTGGTGTTCGTTGTTGTAGTGTTCGTTGTTGAGATGTTCGTTGTTGAGATGTTCGTTGTTGTGATGGTCGTTCTTGTGGTGTTATTTGTTATAGTGTTCGTTGTTGAGATGTTCGTTGTTGTGGTGTTCGTTGTTGTAGTGTTCATTGTTGTAGTGTTCGTTGTTGTAGTGTTCGTTGTTGTAGTATTCGTTGTTGTGGTGTTCGTTGTTGAGATGTTCGTTGTTGTGGTGTTCTTTGTTGTAGTGTTCTTTGTTATGGTGTTTGTTGTTGTGGTGTTCATTGTAGTGGTGTTCGTTTTGTAGTGTTCGTTGTTGCAGTGTTCGTTGTTGATGTGTTCGTTGTTGTGATGTTCGTTCTTAAGATTTTCGTTATTGTGGTGTTCGTTGTTGTGGTGTTCGTTGTTGTAGTATTCGTTGTTGAAGTGTTCGTTGTTGTAGTGTTCGTTGTTTTAGTGTTCGTTTTTGTGGTGTTCGTTGTTGAAGTGTTCGTTGTTGTAGTGTTCGTCGTTGTAGTGTTCGTTGTTGTAGTGTTCGTTGTTGTTGTGATCGTTGTTGTAGTGTTCGTTGTTGAGATGTTCATTGTTGTGGTATTAGTTGTTGTGGTGTTCGTTGTTGTGGTGTTCGTTGTTGTGGTGTTCGTTGTTGTGGTGTTCGTTGTTGTGGTGTTCGTTGTTGTGGTGTTCGTTGTTGTGGTGTTCGTTGATGAAGTGTTCGTTGTTTTGCTGTTTGTTGTTGTAGTGTTCGTTGTTGTAGTGTTCGTTGTTATGGTGTTCGTTGTTATGGTGTTCGTTGTTATTGTGTTCGTTGTTGTTCTTGTGTTCGTTGTTGTGGTGTTCATTGTTTTAATGTTCGTTGTTGTAGTGTTTGTTGTTGTAGTGTTCGTTGTTGTAGTGTATGTTGTTGTAGTGTTCGTTGTTGTAGTGTTCCTTGTTGTAATGTCCGTTGTTGTAGAGTTTATTCTTATAACCTTCGTTGTTGTAGTGTTCGTTGTTCTAATGTTCGTTGTTGTGGTGTTCGTTGTTGTAGTGTTCGTTGCTGTAGTGTTCGTTGTAGTTTTCTTCGTTGTTGTTGTGTTCATTGTTGTAATGTTCGTTGTTGTAGTGTTAATTAGTGTAGTGTTCGTTGTTGTGGTGTTCGTTGTTGTAATGGTCGTTTTTATGATGTTCGTTGTTGTAATGTTCCTTGTTGTGGTGTTCGTGGTTGTAAAGTTCGTTGTTCTGGAGTTCGTTGTTGTGGTGTTCTTTGTTGTAGTGTTCGTTGTTGTGGTGTTCGTTGTTGTAGTGTTCATTGTTGTACTGTTCGTTGATGAGATATTCGTTGTTGAGACGTTCGATGTTGAGATGTTCGTTGTTGAGATGTTCGTTGTTGTGGTGTTCGTTGTTGTCAGTTCGTTGTTGTGGTGTTCGTTGTTGTCTTGTTCGTTTTTGAGATGTTCGTTGTTGAGATGTTCGTTGTTGAGATGTTCGTTGTTGTAAAGTTCGTTGTTGTGGTGTTTGTTGTTGAGATGTTCGTTGTTGAGATGTTCGTTGTTGAGATGTTCGTTGTTGAGATGTTCGTTGTTGTGGTGTTCGTTGGGTTGATGTTCGTTGTTGTGGTGTTCGTGGTTGTGATGTTCGTTGTTGTGGTGTTCGTTGTTGTAGTGTTCGTTGTTGAGATGTTCGTTGTTGAGATGTTCGCTGTTGAGATGTTCGTTGTTGTGGTGTTCGGTGATGTGGTGTTCGTTGTTGTAGTGTTTGTTGTTGTAGTGTTCGTTATTATAGTGTTCGTTGTTGAAGTGTTCGTTTTTGTAGTGTTCGTTGTTGTAGTGATCGTTGTTGTAGTGTTCATTGTTGTATTGTTCGTTGTTGAGTTGTTCATTGTTAAATTGTTCGTTGTTGAGTTGTTCGTTGTTTAGACGTTCGTTGTTGAGATGTTCGTTGTTGAGATGTTCGTTGATGTGGTGTTCGTTGTTGTTATGTTCGTTGTTGTGGTGTTCGTTGTTGTAGTGTTCGTTGTTGAGATGTTCGTTGTTGAGTAGTTCGTTGTTGAGATGTTCGTTGTTGTGGTGTTCAGTGATGTGGTGTTCTTTGTTGTAGTGTTCGTTGTTGAGATGTTCGTTGTTGAGATGTTCGTTGTTGTGGTGTTCGTTGTTGTAGTGTTCATTGTTGCAGTGTTCGTTGTTGAGATGTTCGTTGTTAAGATGTTCGTTGTTATGGTGTTCGTTGATGTGGTGTTCGTTGTTGTAGTGTTCGTTGTTGTAGTGTTCGTTGTTGTAGTGTTCATTGTTGTAGTGATCGTTGTTTTAGTGTGCGTTGTTGTGGTGTGCGTTGTTGTGGTGCTCGTTTTGAGATGTTCGTTGTTGTAGTGTTCGTTGTTGTGGTGTTCGTTGTTGAGATGTTCGTTGTTGTAGTGTTCGTTGTTGTGGTGTTCGTTGTTGAGATGTTCGTTTTTATAGTGTTCGTTGTTGTAGTGTTCGTTGTTGTAGTGTTTATTGTTGTAGTGTTCGTTGTTTTAGTGTGCGTTGTTGTGGTGTGCGTTGTTGTGGTGTTCGTTTTGAGATGTTCGTTGTTGTAGTGTTCGTTGTTGTGGTGTTCGTTGTTGAGATGTTCGTTGTTGTAGTGTTCGTTGTTGTAGTGTTCGTTGTTGTAGTGTTCGTTGTTGTAGTGTTCGTTGTTGTGGTGTTCGTTGTTGTTGCTTTGTTCGAGGTTGTGGTGTTCGTTGTTGTGATGTTCGTTGCAGTAGTGTTCGTTGTTGCAGTATTCGTTTTTGTGGTGTTCGTTGTTGTGGTGTTCATTGTTGTGGTGTTCGTTTTGTAGTGTTCGTTGTTGTGGTGTTCGTTGTTGATGTGTTCGTTGTTGTGATAATCGTTCTTGAGATGTTCGTTATTGTGGTGTTCGTTGTTGTGGTGTTCGTTGTTGTAGTATTCGTTGTTGAAGTGTTCGTTGTTGTAGTGTTCGTTTTTTTAGTGTTCGTTTTTGTGGTGTTCGTTGTTGAAGTGTTCGTTGTTGTAGTGTTCGTCGTTGTAGTGTTCGTTGTTGTAGTGTTCATTGTTGTAGTGTTCGTTGTTGTAGTGTTCGTTGCTAAAATGTTCGTTGTTGTGGTGTTCGTTGTTGAAGTGTTCGTTGTTTTGGTGTTTGTTGTTGTAGTGTTCGTTGTTGTAGTGTTCGTTGTTATGGTGTTCGTTGTTATGGTGTTCGTTGTTGTTGTTGTGTTCATTGTTGTATGTTCGATCTTGTAGTGTTTGTTGTTGTAGTGTTCGTTGTTGTAGTGTTTGTTGTTGTAGTGTTCGTTGTTGTAGTGTTCCTTGTTGTAATGTCCGTTGTTGTGGAGTTTATTCTTATAACCTTCGTTGTTGTAGTGTTCGTTGTTCTAATGTTCGTTGTTGTGGTGTTCGTTGTTGTAGCGTTCGTTGTTGTAGTGTTTGTTGTTGTAGTGATCGTTATTGTGGTGTTCGTTGTTGTAATGTTAGTTGTTGTAGTGTTCATTGTTGTAAATTTCGTTGTTGTGGTGTTCGTTGCTGTAGTGTTTGTTGTTGTGGTGTTCGTTGTTGTGGTGTTCGTTGTTGTAGTGTTCGTTGTTGAAGTGTTCGTTGTTGTTTTCTTCGTTGTTGTTGTGTTTATTGTTGTAATGTTCGTTGTTGTAGTGTTAATTAGTGTAGTGTTAGTTGTTGTGGTGTTCGTTGTTGTAATGGTCGTTTTTATGATGTTCGTTGTTGTAATGTTCGTTGTTGTGGTGTTCGTGGTTGTAAAGTTCGTTGTTCTGGAGTTCGTTGTTGTGGTGTTCTTTGTTGTAGTGTTCGTTGTTGTGGTGTTCGTTGTTGTAGTGTTCATTGTTGTACTGTTCGTTGATGAGATGTTCGTTGTTGAGACGTTCGTTGTTGAGATGTTCGTTGTTGAGATGTTCGTTGATGTGGTGTTCGTTGTTGTGATGTTCGTTGTTGTGGTGTTCGTTGTTGTAGTGTTCGTTTTTGAGAGGTTCGTTGTTGAGATGTTCGTTGTTGAGATATTCGTTGTTGTAAAGTTCGTTGTTGTGGTGTTTGTTGTTGAGATGTTCGTTGTTGAGTTGTTCGTTGTTGAGATGTTCGTTGTTGAGATGTTCGTTGTTGTGGTGTTCGTTGGGTTGATGTTCGTTGTTGTGGTGTTCGTGGTTGTGATGTTTGTTGTTGTGGTGTTCGTTGTTGTAGTGTTCGTTGTTGAGATGTTCGTTGTTGAGTAGTTCGTTGTTGAGATGTTCGTTCGTTGAGATGTTGTGGTGTTCAGTGATGTGGTGTTCTTTGTTGTAGTGTTCGTTGTTGAGATGTTCGTTGTTGTGATGGTCGTTCTTGTGGTGTTAGTTGTTATAGTGTTCGTTGTTGAGATGTTCGTTGTTGTGGTGTTCGTTGTTGTAGTGTTCATTGTTGTAGTGTTCGTTGTTGAGATGTTCGTTGTTAAGATGTTCGTTGTTATGGTGTTCGTTGATGTGGTGTTCGTTGTTGTAGTGTTTGTTGTTGTAGTGTTCGTTGTTGTAGTGTTCATTGTTGTAGTGTTCGTTGTTTTAGTGTGCGTTGTTGTGGTGTGCGTTGTTGTGGTGTTCGTTGTTGAGATGTTCGTTTTTGTAGTGTTCGTTGTTGTAGTGTTCGTTGTTGTAGTGTTTATTGTTGTAGTGTTCGTTGTTTTAGTGTGCGTTGTTGTGGTGTGCGTTGTTGTGGTGTTCGTTGTTGAGATGTTCGTTGTTGTAGTGTTCGTTGTTGTGGTGTTCGTTGTTGAGATGTTCGTTTTTGTAGTGTTCGTTGTTGTAGTGTTCGTTGTTGTAGTGTTTATTGTTGTAGTGTTCGTTGTTTTAGTGTGCGTTGTTGTGGTGTGCGTTGTTGTGGTGTTCGTTTTGAGATGTTCGTTGTTGTAGTGTTCGTTGTTGTGGTGTTCGTTGTTGAGATGTTCGTTGTTGTTGTGTTCGTTGTTGTAGTGTTCGTTGTTGTAGTGTTCGTTGTTTTGGTGTTCTTTGTTGTAGTGTTCGATGTTGTGGTGTTCGTTGTTGTAGTGTTCATTGTTGTACTATTCGTTGATGAGATGTTCGTTGTTGAGACGTTCGTTGTTGAGATGTTCGTTGTTGAGATGTTCGTTGTTGAGACGTTCGTTGTTGAGATGTTCGTTGTTGAGATGTTCGTTGTTGTGGTGTTCGTTGTTGTGAGTTCGTTGTTGTGGTGTTCGTTGTTGTCGTGTTCGTTTTTGAGATGTTCGTTGTTGAGATGCTCGTTGTTGAGATGTTCGTTGTTGTAAAGTTCGTTGTTGTGGTGTTTGTTGTTGAGATGTTCGTTGTTGAGATGTTTGTTGTTGAGATGTTCGTTGTTGAGATGTTCGTTGTTGTGGTGTTCGTTGGGTTGATGTTCGTTGTTGTGGTGTTCGTGGTTGTGATGATCGTTGTTGAGATGTTCGTTGTTGAGATGTTCGTTGTTGAGATGTTCGTTGTTGTGGTGTTCTGTGATGTGGTGTTCGTTGTTGTAGTGTTTGTTGTTGTAGTGTTCGTTATTGTAGTGTTCGTTGTAGTAGTGTTCGTTTTTGTAGTGTTCGTTGTTGTAGTGTTCGTTGTTGTAGTGTTCGTTGTTGAGATGTTCGTTGTTGTGGTGTTCGTTGTTGCAGTGTTCGTTGTTGAGATGTTCGTTGTTGTAGTGTTCGTTGTTGTAGTGTTCGTTGTTGTAGTGTACGTTGTTGTAGTGTTCTTTGTTTTAGTGCTCATTTTTGTGGTGTTAGTTGTTGAAGTGTTCGTTGTTGTAGTGTTCGTCGTTGTGATGTTCGTTGTTGTAGTGTTCGTTGTTGAGATGGTCGTTGTTGAGATGTTCGTTGTTGAGATGTTCGTTGTTGTGGTGTTCGGTGATGTGGTGTTCGTTGTTGTAGTGTTTGTTGTTGTAGTGTTCGTTATTGTAGTGTTCGTTGTTGTAGTGTTCGTTTTTGTAGTGTTCGTTGTTGTAGTGTTCGTTGTTGTAGTGTTCGTTGTTGAGATGTTCGTTGTTGTGGTGTTCGTTGTTGCAGTGTTCGTTGTTGAGATGTTCGTTGTTGTAGTGTTCGTTGTTGAGATGTTCGTTGTTGAGATGTTCGTTGTTGAGATGTTCGTTGTTGTGGTGTTCGGTGATGTGGTGTTCGTTGTTGTAGTGTTTGTTGTTGTAGTGTTCGTTATTGTAGTGTTCGTTGTTGTAGTGTTCGTTTTTGTAGTGCTCGTTGTTGTAGTGTTCGTTGTTGTAGTGTTCGTTGTTGAGATGTTCGTTGTTGTGGTGTTCGTTGTTGCAGTGTTCGTTGTTGAGATGTTCGTTGTTGTGGTGTTCGTTGTTGAAGTGTTCGTTGTTTTGGTGTTTGTTGTTGTAGTGTTCGTTGTTGTAGTGTTCTTTGTTATGGTGTTTGTTGTTATAGTGTTCGTTGTTGTTGTTGTGTTCGTTGTTGTGATGTTCATTGTTTTAATGTTCGTTGTTGTAGTGTTTGTTGTTGTAGTGTTCGTTGTTGTAGTGTATGTTGTTTTAGTGTTCGTTGTTGTACTGTTCCTTGTTGTAATGTCCGTTGTTGTGGAGTTTATTCTTATAACCTTCGTTGTTGTAGTGTTCGTTGTTCTAATGTTCGTTGTTGTGGTGTTCGTTGTTGTAGCGTTCGTTGTTGTAGTGTTTGTTGTTGTAGTGATCGTTATTGTGGTGTTCGTTGTTGTAATGTTAGTTATTGTAGTGTTCATTGTTGTAAATTTCGTTGTTGTGGTGTTCGTTGCTGTAGTGTTTGTTGTTGTGGTGTTCGTTGTTGAGGTGTTCGTTGTTGTAGTGTTCGTTGTTGAAGTGTTCGTTGTTGTTTTCTTCGTTGTTGTAGTGTTCATTGTTGTAATGTTCGTTGTTGTAGTGTTAATTTGTGTAGTGTTCGTTGTTGTGGTGTTCGTTGTTGTAATGGTCGTTTTTATGATGTTCGTTGTTGTAATGTTCGTTGTTGTGGTGTTCGTGATTGTAAAGTTCGTTGTTGTGCAGTTCGTAGTTGTGGTGCTCGTTGTTGTAGTGCTCATTGTTGTACTGTTCGTTGATGAGATGTTTGTTGTTGAGACGTTCGTTGTTGTTGTGTTCGTTGTTGTGGTGTTCGTTGTTGTAGTGTTCGGTGTTGTAGTGTTCGTTGTTTTAGTGCTCATTTTTGTGGTGTTCGTTGTTGTGGTGTTCGTTATTGTAGTGTTCGTTGTTGTAGTGTTCGTTTTTGTAGTGTTCGTTGTTGTAGTGTTCGTTGTTGTAGTGTTCGTTGTTGATATGTTCGTTGTTGTGGTGTTCGTTGTTGCAGTGTTCGTTGTTGAGATGTTCGTTGTTGTGGTGTTCGTTGTTGTAGTGTTCGTTGTTGTAGTGTTCGTTGTTGTTGTGTTCGTTGTTGAGATGTTCGTTGTTGTGGTGTTCGTTGTTGTAGTGTTCTTTGTTATGGTGTTTGTTGTTATGGTGTTCGTTGTTGTTGTTTTGTTCGAGGTTGTGGTGTTCGTTGTTGTGATGTTCGTTGCTGTAGTGTTCGTTGTTGCAGTATTCGTTTTTGTGGTAGTCGTTGTTGTGGTGTTCATTGTTGTGGTGTTTGTTTTGTAGTGTTCGTTGTTGTTGTGTTCGTTGTTGATGTGTTCGTTGTTGTGATGTTCGTTCTTGAGATGTTCGTTATTGTGGTGTTCGTTGTTGTGGTGTTCGTTGTTGTAGTATTCGTTGTTGAAGTGTTCGTTGTTGTAGTGTTCGTTGTTTTAGTGTTCGTTTTTGTGGTGTTCGTTGTTGAAGTGTTCGTTGTTGTAGTGTTCGTCGATGTAGTGTTCGTTGTTGTAGTGTTCGTTTTTTGTTGTGTTCGTTGTTGTAGTGTATGTTGTTGAGATGTTCATTGTTGTGGTGTTCGTTGTTGTGGTGTTCGTTGTTGAAGTGTTCGTTGTTTTAGTGTTTGTTGTTGTAGTGTTCGTTGTTGTAGTGTTCGTTGTTATGAAGTTCGTTGTTATGGTGTTCGTTGTTGTTGTTGTATTCGTTGTTGTTGTGTTCATTGTTGTAATGTTCGTTGTTGTAGTGTTTGTTGTTGTAGTGTTCGTTGTTGTAGTGTATGTTGTTGTAGTGTTCGTTGTTGTAGTGTTCCTTGTTGTAATGTCCGTTGTTGTGGAGTTTATTCTTATAACCTTCGTTGTTGTAGTGTTCGTTGTTCTAATGTTCGTTGTTGTGGTGTTCGTTGTTGTAGCGTTCGTTGTTGTAGTGTTTGTTGTTGTAGTGATCGTTATTGTGTTGTTCGTTTTTGTAATGTTAGTTGTTGTAGTGTTCATTGTTGTAAATTTCGTTGTTGTGGTGTTCGTTGCTGTAGTGTTTGTTGTTGTGGTGTTCGTTGTTGTGGTGTTCGTTGTTGTAGTGTTTGTTGTTGAAGTGTTCGTTTTTGTTTTCTTCGTTGTTGTTGTGTTCATTGTTGTAATGTTCCTTGTTGTAGTGTTAATTAGTGTAGTGTTCGTTGTTGTGGTGTTCGTTGTTGTAATTGTCCTTTTTATGATGTTCGTTGTTGTAATGTTCGATGTTGTGGTGTTCTTTGTTGTAGTGTTCGTTGTTGTGGTGTTCGTTGTTGTAGTGTTCATTGTTGTACTGTTTGTTGATGAGATGTTCGTTGTTGAGACGTTCGTTTTTGAGATGTTCGTTGTTGAGATGTTCGTTGTTGTGGTGTTCGTTGTTGTGAGTTCGTTGTTGTGGTGTTCGTTGTTGTAATGGTCGTTTTTATGATGTTCGTTGTTGTAATGTTCGTTGTTTTGGTGTTCGTGGTTGTAAAGTTCGTTGTTGTGGAGTGCGTTGTTGTGGTGTTCTTTGTTGTAGTGTTCGTTGTTGTGGTGTTCGTTGTTGTAGTGTTCATTGTTGTACTGTTCGTTGATGAGATGTTCGTTGTTGAGACGTTCGTTGTTGAGATGTTCGTTGTTGTAATGTTCGGTGTTGTGGTGTTTGTTGTTGAGATGTTCGTTGTTGAGATGTTCGTTGTTGGGATGTTCGTTGTTGAGATGTTCGTTGTTGTGTTGTTCGTTGGGTTGATGTTCGTTGTTGTGGTGTTCGTTGTTGAGATGTTCGTTGTTGAGATGTTCGTTGTTGAGATGTTCGTTGTTGTGGTGTTCGGTGATGTGGTGTTCGTTGTTGTAGTGTTTGTTGTTGTAGTGTTCGTTATTGTAGTGTTCGTTGTTGTAGTGTTCGTTTTTGTAGTGTTCGTTGTTGCAGTGTTCGTTGTTGAGATGTTCGTTGTTGTGGTGTTCGTTGTTGTAGTGTTCGTTGTTGTAGTGTACGTAGTTGCAGTGTTCGTTGTTTTAGTGCTCATTTTTGTGGTGTTCGTTGTTGAAGTGTTCGTTGTTGTAGTGTTCGTCGTTGTGGTGTTCGTTGTTGTGGTGTTCGTTGTTGTGGTGTTCGTTGTTGAAGTGTTCGTTGTTTTGGTGTTTGCTGTTGTAGTGTTCGTTGTTGCAGTGTTCGTTGTTATGGTGTTCGTTGTTATAGTGTTCGTTGTTGTTGTTGTGTTCGTTGTTGTGGTGTTCATTGTTTTAATGTTCGTTGTTGTAGTGTTTGTTGTTGTAGTGTTCGTTGTTGTAGTGTATGTTGTTGTAATGTCCGTTGTTGTGGAGTTTATTCTTATAACCTTCGTTGTTGTAGTGTTCGTTGCTCTAATGTTCGTTGTTGTCGTTGTTCGTTGTTGTACTGTTCGTTGATGAGATGTTCGTTGTTGAGACGTTCGTTGTTGAGATGTTCGTTGTTGAGATGTTCGTTGTTGTGGTGTTCGTTGTTGTGAGTTCGTTGTTGTGGTGTTCGTTATTGTAATGGTCGTTTTTATGATGTTCGTTGTTGTAATGTTCGTTGTTGTGGTGTTCGTGGTTGTAAAGTTCGTTGTTGTGGAGTTCGTTGTTTTGGTGTTCTTTGTTGTAGTGTTCGATGTTGTGGTGTTCGTTGTTGTAGTGTTCATTGTTGTACTATTCGTTGATGAGATGTTCGTTGTTGAGACGTTCGTTGTTGAGATGTTCGTTGTTGAGATGTTCGTTGTTGTGGTGTTCGTTGTTGTGAGTTCGTTGTTGTGGTGTTCGTTGTTGTCGTGTTCGTTTTTGAGATGTTCGTTGTTGAGATGTTCGTTGTTGTAATGTTCGGTGTTGTGGTGTTTGTTGTTGAGATGTTCGTTGTTGAGATGTTCGTTTTTGGGATGTTCGTTGTTGAGATGTTCGTTGTTGTGGTGTTCGTTGGGTTGATGTTCGTTGTTGTGGTGTTCGTTGTTGAGATGTTCGTTGTTGAGATGTTCGTTGTTGAGATGTTCGTTGTTGTGGTGTTCGGTGATGTGGTGTTCGTTGTTGTAGTGTTTGTTGTTGTAGTGTTCGTTATTGTAGTGTTCGTTGTTGAAGTGTTCGTTTTTGTAGTGTTCGTTGTTGCAGTGTTCGTTGTTGAGATGTTCGTTGTTGTGGTGTTCGTTGTTGTAGTGTTCGTTGTTGTAGTGTACGTTGTTGCAGTGTTCGTTGTTTTAGTGCTCATTTTTGTGGTGTTCGTTGTTGAAGTGTTCGTTGTTGTAGTGTTCGTCGTTGTGGTGTTCGTTGTTGTGGTGTTCGTTGTTGTGGTGTTCGTTGTTGAAGTGTTCGTTGTTTTGGTGTTTGTTGTTGTAGTGTTCGTTGTTGCAGTGTTCGTTGTTATGGTGTTCGTTGTTATAGTGTTCGTTGTTGTTGTTGTGTTCGTTGTTGTGGTGTTCATTGTTTTAATGTTCGTTGTTGTAGTGTTTGTAGTTGTAGTGTTCGTTGTTGTAGTGTATGTTGTTGTAATGTCCGTTGTTGTGGAGTTTATTCTTATAACCTTCGTTGTTGTAGTGTTCGTTGTTCTAATGTTCGTTGTTGTCGTTGTTCGTTGTTGTACTGTTCGTTGATGAGATGTTCGTTGTTGAGACGTTCGTTGTTGAGACGTTCGTTGTTGAGATGTTCGTTGTTGTGGTGTTCGTTGTTGTGAGTTCGTTGTTGTGGTGTTCGTTGTTGTAATGGTCGTTTTTATGATGTTCGTTGTTGTAATGTTCGTTGTTGTGGTGTTCGTGGTTGTAAAGTTCGTTGTTGTGGAGTTCGTTGTTTTGGTGTTCTTTGTTGTAGTGTTCGATGTTGTGGTGTTCGTTGTTGTAGTGTTCATTGTTGTACTATTCGTTGATGAGATGTTCGTTGTTGAGACGTTCGTTGTTGAGATGTTCGTTGTTGAGATGTTCGTTGTTGTGGTGTTCGTTGTTGTGAGTTCGTTGTTGTGGTGTTCGTTGTTGTGAGTTCGTTGTTGTGGTGTTCGTTGTTGTAATGGTCGTTTTTATGATGTTCGTTGTTGTAATGTTCGTTGTTGTGGTGTTCGTGGTTGTAAAGTTCGTTGTTGTGGAGTTCGTTGTTTTGGTGTTCTTTGTTGTAGTGTTCGATGTTGTGGTGTTCGTTGTTGTAGTGTTCATTGTTGTACTATTCGTTGATGAGATGTTCGTTGTTGAGACGTTCGTTGTTGAGATGTTCGTTGTTGAGATGTTCGTTGTTGTGGTGTTCGTTGTTGTGAGTTCGTTGTTGTGGAGTTCGTTGTTGTGGTGTTCGTTGTTGTAGTGTTCATTGTTGTACTATTCGTTGATGAGATGTTCGTTGTTGAGACGTGTTGTTGTGGTGTTCGTTGTTGTTGAGTTCCAAAACAACACCAAAACACCAAAACAACGAACTCCACAACAACGAACACTACAACGAACAATAGTACAAATAGTACAACACTACAACAACGAACACTACAGCAACGAACATCACAACAACGACCATCACAAAAACGAACATCTCAACAACGAACATCTCAACAACGAACACTACAACAACGAACACTAGAACAACGAACACCACAACAACGAACACCACAATAATGACACCACAATAATCACAACAACGACCATCACAAAAACGAACATCTCAACAACGAACATCTCAACAACGAACACTACAACAACGAACACTAGAACAACGAACACCACAACAACGAACACCACAATAATGAACACTACAACAACGAAAATCAGAACAACGAACACTTCAACAACGAACACTACAACAAAGAACACTACAACTACGAACATCTCAACAACAAACACCACAACAATGAGCTGTACAACAAAGAACATCACAACAACGAACATCTCAACAAAGAACACCACAATAACGAACACTACAAGAACGAAAATCAGAACAACAAACACTACAACAACGAACACTACAACAGCGAACACTACAACTACGAAAACCTTAACAACAAACACCACAACAACGAACACCACAACAACGAATAATACAACAACGATCGCCACAACAACGAACTCAACAACAACGAACTTTACAACAACGAACACCTCAACAACGAACATTACAACAACGAACACCTCAACAACGAACATTACAACAACGAAAATCACAAAAACGACCATTACAACAACGAACACCACTACAATGCACAATACAATAATTAACACTACAACAACGAACAATACAACATTGAACACTACAACAACAACGAACAAAACAACAACGAACACTTCAACAACGAACACTACAACAACGAACACCACAACATCGAACACCACAACAACAAACACTACAACAACGAACACCACAAGAACGAACACTACAACAACGAACACTACAACAACTAACATTACAACAATGAACACTACAACAACAAACACTACAACAACGAACACCACATCAACGAACACTACAACAACGAACATCTTAACAACGAACATCTCAACAACGAATATCTCAACAACGAACACTACAACAACGAACATCACAACAACGAACATTACAACAACGACCACCACAACAAAGAACATCTCAACAACGAACCTCTCAACAACGAACATCTCAACAACGAACACTACAACAACGAACATCTCAACAACGAATATGTCAACAACGAACACTACATTAACGAACACTACAACAACGAACACCAAAACAACGAACAATACAACAACGAACACAACAACAACGATCACTACCACAACGAACACCACAACAACGAACACTACAACAACGAACACTAAAACAACGAACACTACAACAACGAACATCTCAACAACGAACATCTCAACAACGAACACTACAACAATGAACACTACAACAACGAACACCACAACAACGAACATCTCAACAACGAACACTACAACAACGAAAATCACAACAACGACCATCACAAAAACGAACATCTCAACAACAAACATCTCAACAACGAACACCACAACAACGAACACTAGAACAACGAACACCACAACAACGAACACCACAATAATGAACACTACAACAACGAACACTACAACAACGAACATCACAACAACGACCATCACAAAAACGAACATCTCAACAAAGAACACCACAATAATGAACATTACAACAACGAAAATCAGAACAACGAACACTACAACAACGAACACTACAACAGCGAACACTACAACTACGAAAACCTTAACAATAAACACCACAACAACGAACACCACAACAACGAACAATACAACAACGAACACCACAACAACGAACTCCACAACAACGAAATTTACAACAACGAACACCTCAACAACGAACATTACAACAACGAAAATCACAAAAACGACCATTACAACAACGAACACCACTACAACGAACACTACAATAATTAACACTACAACAACGAACAATACAACATTGAACACTACATCAACGAACAAAACAACAACGAACACTTCAACAACGAACACTACAACAACGAATACCACAACAACGAACACCACAACAACGAACACTACAACAACTAACATTACAACAACGAACACCACAACAACGAACACTACAACAACAAACACTACAACAACGAACACCACATCAACGAACACCACAACAACGAACATCTCAACAACGAACATCTCAACAACGAATATCTCAACAACGAACACTAGAACAACGAACATCACAGCAACGAACATTACAACAACGACCACCACAACAACGAACATCTCAACAACGAACCTCTCAACAACGAACATCTAAACTACGAACACTACAACAACGAACATATCAACAACGAATATCTCAATAACGGACACTACAACAACGAACACTACAACAACGAACACCAAAACAACGAACAATACAACAACGAACACTACAACAACGAACATCACAACAACGACCATCACAAAAACGAACATCTCAACAACGAACACTACAACAATGAACACTACAACAACGAACACCACAACAACGAACATCTCAACAACGAACACTACAACAACGAACATCACAACAACGACCATCACAAAAACGAACATCTCAACAACAAACATCTCAACAACGAACACTACAACAACGAACACTAGAACAACGAACACCACAACAACGAACACCACAATAATGAACACTACAACAACGAAAATCAGAACAACGAAAACTTCAACAACGATCACTACAACAACGAACACTACAACTACGAACATCTTAACAACAAACACCACAACAACGAACTTTACAACAACGAACATCTCAACAACGAACATCTTAACAACAAACACCACAACAACGAACTTTACAACAACGAACATCTCAACAACGAACATCTCAAAAACGAACCTCTCAACAACGAACACTATAAACAACGAACACCACAACAACGAACATCACAACAATGAACATCACAACAACAAACATCTCAACAACGAACTCTACAACTACGAACTTCTCAACAACAAACACCACAACAACGAACTTTACAACAACGAACATCTCAACAACGAACCTCTCAACAACGAACACTATAAACAACGAACACTATAAACAATGAACACCACAACAACGAACATCACAACAACGAACACCACAACAACGAACATCTCAACTACGAACTCTACAACTACGAACATCTCAACAACAAACACCACAACAACGAACTTTACAACAACGAACATCACAACAACGAACATCTCAACAACGAACAAGACAATAATGAACACTACAACAACGAAAATCAGAACAACGAACACTACAACAACGAACACTACAACAACGAACATCACAACAACGACCATCACAAAAACGAACATCTCAACAACGAACATCTCAACAACGAAGACTACAACAATGAACACTAGAACAACGAACACCACAACAACGAACACCACAATAATGAACATTACAACAACGAACACTAGAACAACGAACACCACAACAACGAACACCACAATAATGAACACTACAACAACGAAAATCAGAACAACGAACACTTCAACAACGAACACTACAACAACGAACACTACAACTACGAACATCTCAACAACAAACACCACAACAACGAACTTTACAACAACGAACATCACAACAACGAACATCTCAACAAAGAACACCACAATAATGAACACTACAACAACGAAAATCAGAACAACGAACACTACAACAACGAACACTACAACAGCGAACACTACAACTACGAAAACCTTAACAACAAACACCACAACAACGAACACCACAACAACGAACAATACAACAACGAACACCACAACAACGAACACCACAACAACGAACACCACAACAACGAACTTTACAACAACGAACACCACAACAACGAACAATACAACAACGAACACCACAACAACATACTCCACAACAACGAACTTTACAACAACGAACACCTCAACAACGAACATTACAACAACGAAAATCACAAAAACGACCATTACAACAACGAACACCACTACAACGAACACTACAACATCGAACAATACAACATTGAACACTACAACAACGAACAAAACAACAACAAACACTTCAACAACGAACACTACAACAACGAACACCACAACAACGAACACCACAACAACGAACACTAAAACAACTAACATTACAACAACGAACACTACAACAACAAACACTACAACAACGAACACTAAAACAACGAACACTACAACAACGAACATCTCAACAACGAACATCTCAACAACGAATATCTCAACAACGAACACTACAACAACGAACGTCACAACAACGAACATTGCAACAACGACCACCACAACAACGAACATCTCAACAACGATCCTCTCAACAACGAACATCTCAACAACGAACACTACAACAACGAACATCTCAACAACGAATATCTCAACAACGAACACTACAACAACGAACACTACAACAACGAACACCAAAACAACGAACAATACAACAACGAACACTACAACAACGAACACTATCACAACGAACACCACAACAACGAACGCTACAACAACGAACACTAAAACAACGAACACTACAACAACGAACATCTCAACAAAGAACATCTCAACAACGAACACTACAACAACGAACATCACAACAACGACCACCATAAAAACGAACATCTCAACAACAAACATCTCAACAACGAACACTACAACAACGAACACTAGAACAACGAACACCACAACAACGAACACAACAATAATGAACACTACAACAACGAACACTACAACAACGAACACCACAACAACGAACACCACAATAATGAACACTACAACAACGAAAATCAGAACAACGAACTCTTCAACAACGAACACTACAACAACGAACACTACAACTACGAACATCTTAACAACAAACACCACAACAACGAACTTTACAACAACGAACATCTCAACAACGAACCTCTCAACAACGAACACTACAACAACGAACACCACAACAACGAACATCACAACAACGAAGACCACAACAACGAACATCTCAACAACGAACATCTCAACATCGAACGTCTCAACAACGAACATCTCAACTACGAACACTAAGACAATGAACACTACAACAATGAGCACCACAACAACGAACATCTCAACAACGAACACTACAACAACGAACACCACAAGAACGAACATCACAACAACGAACAACACAACAACGAACACCTCAACAACGAACACCACAATAATAAACACTACAACAACGAAAATCAGAACAACGAACACTACAACAACGAACACTACAACTACGGAAACCTTAACAACAAACACCACAACAACGATCTTTACAACAACAAACACCACAACAACGAACAATACAACAACGAACACCACAACAACGAACTCCACAACAACGAACTTTACAACAACGAACACCTCAACAACGAACATTACAACAGCGAAAATCACAAAAACGACCATTACAACAACGAACACCACTACAACGAACACTACAACAACGAACAATACAACATTGAACAATACAACTACGAACAAAACAACAACGAACACTTCAACAACGAACACTACAACAACGAACACCACAACAACGAACACCACAACAACGAACACTACAACAACGAACACCACAACAAAGAGCACCACAACAACGAACACCACAACAACGAACATCTCAACAACGAACTCTACAACTACGAACATTTCAACAACAAACACCACAATAACGAACTTTACAACAACGAACATCACAACAACGAACATCTCAAGAACGTACACCACAATAATGAACACTACAACAACGAAAATCAGAACAACGAACACTACAACACCGAACACTACAACAACGAACATCACAACAACGACCATCACAAAAACGAACATCTCAACAACGAACATCTCAACAACGAACACTACAACAACGAACACTAGAACAACGAACACCACAACAACGAACACCACAATAATGAACACTACAACAACGAAAATCAGAACAACGAACACTTCAACAACGAACACTACAACAAAGAACACTACAACTACGAACATCTCAACAACAAACACCACAACAATGAGCTGTACAACAACGAACATCACAACAACGAACATCTCAACAAAGAACACCACAATAATGAACACTACAACAACGAAAATCAGAACAACGAACACTACAACAACGAACACTACAACAGCGAACACTACAACTACGTAAACCTTAACAACAAACACCACAACAACGAACACCACAACAACGAACAATACAACAACGAACACCACAACAACATACTCCACAACAACGAACTTTACAACAACGAACACCTCAACAACGAACATTACAACAACGAAAATCACAAAAACGACCATTACAACAACGAACACCACTACAACGAACACTACAATAATTAACACTACAACATCGAACAATACAACATTGAACACTACAACAACGAACAAAACAACAACAAACACTTCAACAACGAACACTACAACAACGAACACCACAACAACGAACACCACAACAACGAACACTACAACAACGAACACCACAACAACGAACACCACAACAACGAACACTAAAACAACTAACATTACAACAACGAACACTACAACAACAAACACTACAACAACGAACACTAAAACAACGAACACTACAACAACGAACATCTCAACAACGAACATCTCAACAACGAATATCTCAACAACGAACACTACAACAACGAACATCACAACAACGAACATTGCAACAACGACCACCACAACAACGAACATCTCAACAACGATCCTCTCAACAACGAACACTACAACAACGAACACCACAAGAACGAACATCACAACAACGAACAACACAACAACGAACACCTCAACAACGAACACCACAATAATAAACACTACAACAACGAAAATCAGAACAACGAACACTACAACAACGAACACTACAACTACGGAAACCTTAACAACAAACACCACAACAACGATCTTTACAACAACAAACACCACAACAACGAACAATACAACAACGAACACCACAACAACGAACTCCACAACAACGAACTTTACAACAACGAACACCTCACCAACGAACATTACAACAGCGAAAATCACAAAAACGACCATTACAACAACGAACACCACTACAACGAACACTACAACAACGAACAATACAACATTGAACAATACAACTACGAACAAAACAACAACGAACACTTCAACAACGAACACTACAACAACGAACACCACAACAACGAACACCACAACAACGAACACTACAACAACGAACACCACAACAAAGAGCACCACAACAACGAACACCACAACAACGAACATCTCAACAACGAACTCTACAACTACGAACATTTCAACAACAAACACCACAATAACGAACTTTACAACAACGAACATCACAACAACGAACATCTCAAGAACGAACACCACAATAATGAACACTACAACAACGAAAATCAGAACAACGAACAATACAACACCGAACACTACAACAACGAACATCACAACAACGACCATCACAAAAACGAACATCTCAACAACGAACATCTCAACAACGAACACTACAACAACGAACACTAGAACAACGAACACCACAACAACGAACACCACAATAATGAACACTACAACAACGAAAATCAGAACAACGAACACTTCAACAACGAACACTACAACAAAGAACACTACAACTACGAACATCTCAACAACAAACACCACAACAATGAGCTGTACAACAACGAACATCACAACAACGAACATCTCAACAAAGAACACCACAATAATGAACACTACAACAACGAAAATCAGAACAACGAACACTACAACAACGAACACTACAACAGCGAACACTACAACTACGAAAACCTTAACAACAAACACCACAACAACGAACACCACAACAACGAACAATACAACAACGAACACCACAACAACATACTCCACAACAACGAACTTTACAACAACGAACACCTCAACAACGAACATTACAACAACGAAAATCACAAAAACGACCATTACAACAACGAACACCACTACAACGAACACTACAATAATTAACACTACAACATCGAACAATACAACATTGAACACTACAACAACGAACAAAACAACAACAAACACTTCAACAACGAACACTACAACAACGAACACCACAACAACGAACACCACAACAACGAACACTACAACAACGAACACCACAACAACGAACACCACAACAACGAACACTAAAACAACTAACATTACAACAACGAACACTACAACAACAAACACTACAACAACGAACACTAAAACAACGAACACTACAACAACGAACATCTCAACAACGAACATCTCAACAACGAATATCTCAACAACGAACACTACAACAACGAACATCACAACAACGAACATTGCAACAACGACCACCACAACAACGAACATCTCAACAACGATCCTCTCAACAACGAACATCTCAACAACGAACACTACAACAACGAACATCTCAACAACGAATATCTCAACAACGAACACTACAACAACGAACACTACAACAACGAACACCAAAACAACGAACAATACAACAACGAACACTACAACAACGAACACTATCACAACGAACACCACAACAACGAACGCTACAACACCGAACACTAAAACAACGAACACTACAACAACGAACATCTCAACAAAGAACATCTCAACAACGAACACTACAACAACGAACATCACAACAACGACCACCATAAAAACGAAAATCTCAACAACAAACATCTCAACAACGAACACTACAACAACGAACACTAGAACAACGAACACCACAACAACGAACACAACAATAATGAACACTACAACAACGAACACTAGAACAACGAACACCACAACAACGAACACCACAATAATGAACACTACAACAACGAAAATCAGAACAACGAACTCTTCAACAACGAACACTACAACAACGAACACTACAACTACGAACATCTTAACAACATACACCACAACAACGAACTTTACAACAACGAACATCTCAACAACGAACCTCTCAACAACGAACACTACAACAACGAACACCACAACAACGAACATCGCAACAACGAAGACCACAACAACGAACATCTCAACAACGAACATCTCAACATCGAACGTCTCAACAACGAACATCTCAACTACGAACACTAAGACAATGAACACTACAACAATGAGCACCACAACAACGAACATCTCAACAACGAACACTACAACAACGAACACCACAAGAACGAACATCACAACAACGAACATCACAACAACGAACATCTCAACAGCGAACACCTCAACAACGAACATTACAACAACGAAAATCACAAAAACGACCATTACAACAACGAACACCACTACAACGAACACTACAATAATTAACACTACAACAACGAACAATACAACATTGAACACTACATCAACGAACAAAACAACAACGAACACTTCAACAACGAACACTACAACAACGAATACCACAACAACGAACACCACAACAACGAACACTACAACAACTAACATTACAACAACGAACACCACAACAACGAACACTACAACAACAAACACTACAACAACGAACACCACATCAACGAACACCACAACAACGAACATCTCAACAACGAACATCTCAACAACGAATATCTCAACAACGAACACTAGAACAACGAACATCACAGCAACGAACATTACAACAACGACCACCACAACAACGAACATCTCAACAACGAACCTCTCAACAACGAACATCTAAACTACGAACACTACAACAACGAACATATCAACAACGAATATCTCAATAACGGACACTACAACAACGAACACTACAACAACGAACACCAAAACAACGAACAATACAACAACGAACACTACAACAACGAACACTACCACAACGAACACCACAACAACGATCACTACAACAACGAACACTAAAACAACGAACACTACAACAACGAACATCACAACAACGACCATCACAAAAACGAACATCTCAACAACAAACATCTCAACAACGAACACTACAACAACGAACACTAGAACAACGAACACCACAACAACGAACACCACAATAATGAACACTACAACAACGAACACTAGAACAACGAACACCACAACAACGAACACCACAATAATGAACACTACAACAACGAAAATCAGAACAACGAAAACTTCAACAACGAACACTACAACAACGAACACTACAACTACGAACATCTTAACAACAAACACCACAACAACGAACTTTACAACAACGAACATCTCAACAACGAACATCTTAACAACAAACACCACAACAACGAACTTTACAACAGCGAACATCTCAACAACGAACATCTCAAAAACGAACCTCTCAACAACGAACACTATAAACAACGAACACCACAACAACGAACATCACAACAATGAACATCACAACAACAAACATCTCAACAACGAACTCTACAACTACGAACTTCTCAACAACAAACACCACAACAACGAACTTTACAACAACGAACATCTCAACAACGAACCTCTCAACAACGAACACTATAAACAACGAACACTATAAACAATGAACACCACAACAACGAACATCACAACAACGAACACCACAACAACGAACATCTCAACAACGAACTCTACAACTACGAACATCTCAACAACAAACACCACAACAACGAACTTTACAACAACGAACATCACAACAACGAACATCTCAACAACGAACAAGACAATAATGAACACTACAACAACGAAAATCAGAACAACGAACACTACAACAACGAACACTACAACAACGAACATCACAACAACGACCATCACAAAAACGAACATCTCAACAACGAACATCTCAACAACGAAGACTACAACAATGAACACTAGAACAACGAACACCACAACAACGAACATCACAATAATGAACATTACAACAACGAACACTAGAACAACGAACACCACAACAACGAACACCACAATAATGAACACTACAACAACGAAAATCAGAACAACGATCACTTCAACAACGAACACTACAACAACGAACACTACAACTACGAACATCTCAACAACAAACACCACAACAACGAACTTTACAACAACGAACATCACAACAACGAACATCTCAACAAAGAACACCACAATAATGAACACTACAACAACGAAAATCAGAACAACGAACACTACAACAACGAACACTACAACAGCGAACACTACAACTACGAAATCCTTAACAACAAACACCACAACAACGAACACCACAACAACGAACAATACAACAACGAACACCACAACAACGAACACCACAACAACGAACACCACAACAACGAACTTTACAACAACGAACACCACAACAACGAACAATACAACAACGAACACCACAACAACATACTCCACAACAACGAACTTTACAACAACGAACACCTCAACAACGAACATTACAACAACGAAAATCACAAAAACGACCATTACAACAACGAACACCACTACAACGAACACTACAATAATTAACACTACAACATCGAACAATACAACATTGAACACTACAACAACGAACAAAACAACAACAAACACTTCAACAACGAACACCACAACAACGAACACCACAACAACGAACACTAAAACAACTAACATTACAACAACGAACACTACAACAACAAACACTACAACAACGAACACTAAAACAACGAACACTACAACAACGAACATCTCAACAACGAACATCTCAACAACGAATATCTCAACAACGAACACTACAACAACGAACATCACAACAACGAACATTGCAACACGACCACCACAACAACGAACATCTCAACAACGATCCTCTCAACAACGAACATCTCAACAACGAACACTACAACAACGAACATCTCAACAACGAATATCTCAACAACGAATACTACAACAACGAACACTACAACAACGAACACCAAAACAACGAACAATACAACAACGAACACTACAACAACGAACACTATCACAACGAACACCACAACAACGAACGCTACAACAACGAACACTAAAACAACGAACACTACAACAACGAACATCTCAACAAAGAACATCTCAACAACGAACACTACAACAACGAACATCACAACAACGACCACCATAAAAACGAACATCTCAACAACAAACATCTCAACAACGAACACTACAACAACGAACACTAGAACAACGAACACCACAACAACGAACACAACAATAATGAACACTACAACAACGAACACTAGAACAACGAACACCACAACAACGAACACCACAATAATGAACACTACAACAACGAAAATCAGAACAACGAACTCTTCAACAACGAACACTACAACAACGAACACTACAACTACGAACATCTTAACAACAAACACCACAACAACGAACTTTACAACAACGAACATCTCAACAACGAACCTCTCAACAACGAACACTACAACAACGAACACCACAACAACGAATATCACAACAACGAAGACCACAACAACGAACATATCAACAACGAACATCTCAACATCGAACGTCTCAACAACGAACATCTCAACTACGAACACTAAGACAATGAACACTACAACAATGAGCACCACAACAACGAACATCTCAACAACGAACACTACAACAACGAACACCACAAGAACGAACATCACAACAACGAACAACACAACAACGAACATCTCAACAACGAACACCACAATAATAAACACTACAACAACGAAAATCAGAACAACGAACACTACAACAACGAACACTACAACTACGGAAACCTTAACAACAAACACCACAACAACGATCTTTACAACAACAAACACCACAACAACGAACAATACAACAACGAACACCACAACAACGAACTCCACAACAACGAACTTTACAACAACGAACACCTCAACAACGAACATTACAACAGCGAAAATCACAAAAACGACCATTACAACAAAGAACACCACTACAACGAACACTACAACAACGAACAATACAACATTGAACACTACAACTACGAACAAAACAACAACGAACACTTCAACAACGAACACTACAACAACGAACACCACAACAACGAATACCACAACAACGAACACTACAACAACGAACACCACAACAACGAGCACCACAACAACGAACACCACAACAACGAACATCTCAGTAACGAACTCTACAACTACGAACATCTCAACAACAAACACCACAACAACGAACTTTACAACAACGAACATCACAACAACGAACATCTCAACAACGAACACCACAATAATGAACATACAACAACGAAAATCAGAACAACGAACACTACAACAACGAACACTACAACAACGAACATCACAACAACGACCATCACAAAAACGAACATCTCAACAACGAACATCTCAACAACGAACACTACAACAACGAACACTAGAACAACGAACACCACAACAACGAACACCACAATAATGAACACTACAACAACGAAAATCAGAACAACGAACACTTCAACAACGAACACTACAACAAAGAACACTACAACTACGAACATCTCAACAACAAACACCACAACAATGAGCTGTACAACAACGAACATCACAACAACGAACATCTCAACAAAGAACACCACAATAATGAACACTACAACAACGAAAATCAGAACAACGAACACTACAACAACGAACACTACAACAGCGAACACTACAACTACGAAAACCTTAACAACAAACACCACAACAACGAACACCACAACAACGAACAATACAACAACGAACACCACAACAACATACTCCACAACAACGAACTTTACAACAACGAACACCTCAACAACGAACATTACAACAACGAAAATCACAAAAACGACCATTACAACAACGAACACCACTACAACGAACACTACAATAATTAACACTACAACATCGAACAATACAACATTGAACACTACAACAACGAACAAAACAACAACAAACACTTCAACAACGAACACTACAACAACGAACACCACAACAACGAACACCACAACAACGAACACTACAACAACGAACACCACAACAACGAACACCACAACAACGAACACTAAAACAACTAACATTACAACAACGAACACTACAACAACAAACACTACAACAACGAACACTAAAACAACGAACACTACAACAACGAACATCTCAACAACGAACATCTCAACAACGAATATCTCAACAACGAACACTACAACAACGAACATCACAACAACGAACATTGCAACAACGACCACCACAACAACGAACATCTCAACAACGATCCTCTCAACAACGAACATCTCAACAACGAACACTACAACAACGAACATCTCAACAACGAATATCTCAACAACGAACACTACAACAACGAACACTACAACAACGAACACCAAAACAACGAACAATACAACAACGAACACTACAACAACGAACACTATCACAACGAACACCACAACAACGAACGCTACAACACCGAACACTAAAACAACGAACACTACAACAACGAACATCTCAACAAAGAACATCTCAACAACGAACACTACAACAACGAACATCACAACAACGACCACCATAAAAACGAACATCTCAACAACAAACATCTCAACAACGAACACTACAACAACGAACACTAGAACAACGAACACCACAACAACGAACACAACAATAATGAACACTACAACAACGAACACTAGAACAACGAACACCCCAACAACGAACACCACAATAATGAACACTACAACAACGAAAATCAGAACAACGAACTCTTCAACAACGAACACTACAACAACGAACACTACAACTACGAACATCTTAACAACTTACACCACAACAACGAACTTTACAACAACGAACATCTCAACAACGAACCTCTCAACAACGAACACTACAACAACGAACACCACAACAACGAACATCGCAACAACGAAGACCACAACAACGAACATCTCAACAACGAACATCTCAACATCGAACGTCTCAACAACGAACATCTCAACTACGAACACTAAGACATTGAACACTACAACAATGAGCACCACAACAACGAACATCTCAACAACGAACACTACAACAACGAACACCACAAGAACGAACATCACAACAACGAACATCACAACAACGAACATCTCAACAACGAACACCACAATAATAAACACTACAACAACGAAAATCAGAACAACGAACACTACAACAACGAACACTACAACTACGGAAACCTTAACAACAAACACCACAACAACGATCTTTACAACAACAAACACCACAACAACGAACAATACAACAACGAACACCACAACAACGAACTCCACAACAACGAACTTTACAACAACGAACACCTCAACAACGAACATTACAACAGCGAACACTACAACAACGAACAATACAACATTGAACAATACAACTACGAACAAAACAACAACGAACACTTCAACAACGAACACTACAACAACGAACACCACAACAACGAACACCACAACAACGAACACCACAACAAAGAGCACCACAACAACGAACACCACAACAACGAACATCTCAACAACGAACTCTATAACAACGAACATCACAACAACGAACATCTCAACAACGAACACCACAATAATGAACACTACAACAACGAAAATCAGAACAACGAACACTACAACAACGAACACTACAACAACGAACATCACAACAACGACCATCACAAAAACGAACATCTCAACAACGAACATCTCAACAACGAACACTACAACAACGAACACTAGAACAACGAACACCACAACAACGAACACCACAATAATGAACACTACAACAACGAAAATCAGAACAACGAACACTTCAACAACGAACACTACAACAAAGAACACTACAACTACGAACATCTCAACAACAAACACCACAACAATGAGCTGTACAACAACGAACATCACAACAACGAACATCTCAACAAAGAACACCACAATAACGAACACTACAAGAACGAAAATCAGAACAACAAACACTACAACAACGAACACTACAACAGCGAACACTACAACTACGAAAACCTTAACAACAAACACCACAACAACGAACACCACAACAACGAATAATACAACAACGATCGCCACAACAACGAACTCCACAACAACGAACTTTACAACAACGAACACCTCAACAACGAACATTACAACAACGAAAATCACAAAAACGGCCATTACAACAACGAACACCACTACAATGAACAATACAATAATTAACACTACAACAACGAACAATACAACATTGAACACTACAACAACAACGAACAAAACAACAACGAACAAAACAACAACGAACACTTCAACAACGAACACCACAACAACGAACACCACAAGAACGAACACTACAACAACGAACACTACAACAACTAACATTACAACAATGAACACTACAACAACAAACACTACAACAACGAACACCACATCAACGAACACTACAACAACGAACATCTCAACAACGAACATCTCAACAACGAATATCTCAACAACGAACACTACAACAACGAACATCACAACAACGAACATTACAACAACGACCACCACAACAAAGAACATCTCAACAACGAACCTCTCAACAACGAACATCTCAACAACGAACACTACAACAACGAACATCTCAACAACGAACACTACATCAACGAACACTACAACAACGAACACCAAAACAACGAACAATACAACAACGAACACATCAACAACGATCACTACCACAACGAACACCACAACAACGAACACTACAACAACGAACACTAAAACAACGAACACTACAACAACGAACATCTCAACAACGAACATCTCAACAACGAACACTACAACAATGAACACTACAACAACGAACACCACAATAACGAACATCTAAACAACGAACACTACAACAACGAACATCACAACAACGACCATCACAAAAACGAACATCTCAACAACAAACATCTCAACAACGAACACCACAACAACGAACACTAGAACAACGAACACCACAACAACGAACACCACAATAATGAACACTACAACAACGAACACTACAACAACGAACATCACAATAACGACCATCACAAAAACGAACATCTCAACAAAGAACACCACAATAATGAACATTACAACAACGAAAATCAGAACAACGAACACTACAACAACGAACACTACAACAGCGAACACTACAACTACGAAAACCTTAACAATAAACACCACAACAACGAACACCACAACAACGAACAATACAACAACGAACACCACAACAACGAACTCCACAACAACGAAATTTACAACAACGAACACCTCAACAACGAACATTACAACAACGAAAATCACAAAAACGACCATTACAACAACGAACACCACTACAACGAACACTACAATAATTATCACTACAACAACGAACAATACAACATTGAACACTACATCAACGAACAAAACAACAACGAACACTTCAACAACGAACACTACAACAACGAATACCACAACAACGAACACCACAACAACGAACACTACAACAACTAACATTACAACAACGAAAACTACAACAACAAACACTACAACAACGAACACCACATCAACGAACACCACAACAACGAACATCTCAACAACGAACATCTCAACAACGAATATCTCAACAACGAACACTAGAACAACGAACATCACAGCAACGAACATTACAACAACGACCACCACAACAACGAACATCTCAACAACGAACCTCTCAACAACGAACATCTCAACTACGAACACTACAACAACGAACATATCAACAACGAATATCTCAATAACGGACACTACAACAACGAACACTACAACAACGAACACCAAAACAACGAACAATACAACAACGAACACTACAACAACGAACACTGCCACAACGAACACCACAACAACGAACACTACAACAACGAACACTAAAACAATGAACACTACAACAACGAACATCTCAACAACGAACACTACAACAATGAACACTACAACAACGAACACCACAACAACGAACATCTCAACAACGAACACTACAACAACGAACATCACAACAACGACCTTCACAAAAACGAACATCTCAACAACAAACATCTCAACAACGAACACTACAACAACGAACACTAGAACAACGAACACCAGAACAACGAACACCACAATAATGAACACTACAACAACGAACACTAGAACAACGAACACCACAACAACGAACACCACAATAATGAACACTACAACAACGAAAATCAGAACAACGAAAACTTCAACAACGAACACTACAACAACGAACACTACAACTACGAACATCTTAACAACAAACACCACAACAACGAACTTTACAACAACGAACATCTCAACAACGAACATCTTAACAACAAACACCACAACAACGAACTTTACAACAACGAACATCTCAACAACGAACATCTCAAAAACGAACCTCTCAACAACGAACACTATAAGCAACGAACACCACAACAACGAACATCACAACAATGAACACCACAACAACAAACATCTCAACAACGAACTCTACAATTACGAACTTCTCAACAACAAACACCACAACAACGAACTTTACAACAACGAACATCTCAACAACGAACCTCTCAACAACGAACACTATAAACAACGAACACTATAAACAATGAACACCACAACAACGAACATCACAACAACGAACACCACAACAACGAACATCTCAACAACGAACTCTACAACTACGAACATCTCAACAACAAACACCACAACAACGAACTTTACAACAACGAACATCACAACAACGAACATCTCAACAACGAACAAGACAATAATGAACACTACAACAACGAAAATCAGAACAACGAACACTACAACAACGAACACTACAACAACGAACGTCACAACAACGACCATCACAGAAACGAACATCTCAACAACGAACATCTCAACAACGAAGACTACAACAACGAACACTAGAACAACGAACACCACAACAACGAACACCACAATAATGAACATTACAACAACGAACACTAGAACAACGAACACCACAACAACGAACACCACAATAATGAACACTACAACAACGAAAATCAGAACAACGAACACTTCAACAACGAACACTACAACAACGAACACTACAACTACGAACATCTCAACAACAAACACCACAACAACGAACTTTACAACAACGAACATCACAACAACGAACATCTCAACAAAGAACACCACAATAATGAACACTACAAAAACGAAAATCAGAACAACGAACACTACAACAACGAACACTACAACAGCGAACACTACAACTACGAAAACCTTAACAACAAACACCACAACAACGAACACCACAACAACGAACAGTACAACAACGAACACCACAACAACATACTCCACAACAACGAACTTTACAACAACGAACACCTCAACAACGAACATTACAACAACGAAAATCACAAAAACGACCATTACAACAACGAACACCACTACAACGAACACTACAATAATTAACACTACAACATCGAACAATACAACATTGAACACTACAACAACGAACAAAACAACAACAAACACTTCAACAACGAACACTACAACAACGAACACCACAACAACGAACACCACAACAACGAACACTACAACAACGAACACCACAACAACGAACACCACAACAACGAACACTAAAACAACTAACATTACAACAACGAACACTACAACAACAAACACTACAACAACGAACACTAAAACAACGAACACTACAACAACGAACATCACAACAACGAACATTGCAACAACGACCACCACAACAACGAACATCTCAACAACGATCCTCTCAACAACGAACATCTCAACAACGAACACTACAACAACGAACATCTCAACAACGAATATCTCAACAACGAACACTACAACAACGAACACTACAACAACGAACACCAAAACAACGAACAATACAACAACGAACACTACAACAACGAACACTATCACAACGAACACCACAACAACGAACGCTACAACAACGAACACTAAAACAACGAACACTACAACAACGAACATCTCAACAAAGAACATCTCAACAACGAACACTACAACAACGAACATCACAACAACGACCACCATAAAAACGAACATCTCAACAACAAACATCTCAACAACGAACACTACAACAACGAACACTAGAACAACGAACACCACAACAACGAACACAACAATAATGAACACTACAACAACGAACACTAGAACAACGAACACCACAACAACGAACACCACAATAATGAACACTACAACAACGAAAATCAGAACAACGAACTCTTCAACAACGAACACTACAACAACGAACACTACAACTACGAACATCTTAACAACAAACACCACAACAACGAACTTTACAACAACGAACATCTCAACAACGAACCTCTCAACAACGAACACTACAACAACGAACACTAAGACAATGGACACTACAACAATGAGCACCACAACAACGAACATCTCAACAACGAACATCTCTACTACGAACACTAAGACAATGAACACTACAACAATGAGCACCACAACAACGAACATCTCAACAACGAACATCTCAACTACGAACACTAAGACAATGAACACTACAACAATGAGCACCACAACAACGAACATCTCAACAACGAACACTACAACAACGAACACCACAAGAACGAACATCACATCAACGAACACTACAACAACGAACATCTCAACAACGAACATCTCAACAACGAATATCTCAACAACGAACACTACAACAACGAACATCACAACAACGAACATTACAACAACGACCACCACAACAAAGAACATCTCAACAACGAACCTCTCAACAACGAACATCTCAACAACGAACACTACAACAACGAACATCTCAACAACGAATATGTCAACAACGAACACTACATCAACGAACACTACAACAACGAACACTACAACAACGAACACCAAAACAACGAACAATACAACAACGAACACTACAACAACGAACACTATCACAACGAACACCACAACAACGAACGCTACAACAACGAACACTAAAAAACGAACACTACAACAACGAACATCTCAACAAAGAACATCTCAACAACGAACACTACAACAACGAACATCACAACAACGACCACCATAAAAACGAACATCTCAACAACAAACATCTCAACAACGAACACTACAACAACGAACACTAGAACAACGAACACCACAACAACGAACACAACAATAATGAACACTACAACAACGAACACTAGAACAACGAACACCACAACAACGAACACCACAATAATGAACTCTACAACAACGAAAATCAGAACAACGAACTCGTCAACAACGAACACTACAACAACGAACACTACAACTACGAACATCTTAACAACAAACACCACAACAACGAACTTTACAACAACGAACATCTCAACAACGAACCTCTCAACAACGAACACTACAACAACGAACACCACAACAACGAACATCACAACAACGAAGACCACAACAACGAACATCTCAACAACGAACATCTCAACATCGAACGTCTCAACAATGAACATCTCAACTACGAACACTAAGACAATGAACACTACAACAATGAGCACCACAACAACGAACATCTCAACAACGAACACTACAACAACGAACACCACAAGAACGAACATCACAACAACGAACTTCACAACAACGAACATCTCAACAACGAACACCACAATAATAAACACTACAACAACGAAAATCAGAACAACGAACACTACAACAACGAACACTACAACTACGGAAACCTTAACAACAAACACCACAACAACGATCTTTACAACAACAAACTCCACAACAACGAACTTTACAACAACGAACACCTCAACAACGAACATTACAACAGCGAAAATCACAAAAACGACCATTACAACAACGAACACCACTACAACGAACACTACAACAACGAACAATACAACATTGAACACTACAACTACGAACAAAACAACAACGAACACTTCAACAACGAACACTACAACAACGAACACCACAACAACGAACACCACAACAACGAACATCTCAACAACGAACTCTACAACTACGAACATCTCAACAACAAACACCACAACAACGAACTTTACAACAACGAACATCACAACAACGAACATCTCAACAACGAACAAGACAATAATGAACACTACAACAACGAAAATCAGAACAACGAACACTACAACAACGAACACTACAACAACGAACGTCACAACAACGACCATCACAAAAACGAACATCTCAACAACGAACATCTCAACAACGAAGACTACAACAACGAACACTAGAACAACGAACACCACAACAACGAACACCACAATAATGAACATTACAACAACGAACACTAGAACAACGAACACCACAACAACGAACACCACAATAATGAACACTACAACAACGAAAATCAGAACAACGAACACTTCAACAACGAACACTACAACAACGAACACTACAACTACGAACATCTCAACAACAAACACCACAACAACGAACTTTACAACAACGAACATCACAACAACGAACATCTCAACAAAGAACACCACAATAATGAACACTACAAAAACGAAAATCAGAACAACGAACACTACAACAACGAACACTACAACAGCGAACACTACAACTACGAAAACCTTAACAACAAACACCACAACAACGAACACCACAACAACGAACACCACAACAACGAACAGTACAACAACGAACACCACAACAACATACTCCACAACAACGAACTTTACAACAACGAACACCTCAACAACGAACATTACAACAACGAAAATCACAAAAACGACCATTACAACAACGAACACCACTACAACGAACACTACAATAATTAACACTACAACATCGAACAATACAACATTGAACACTACAACAACGAACAAAACAACAACAAACACTTCAACAACGAACACTACAACAACGAACACCACAACAACGAACACCACAACAACGAACACTACAACAACGAACACCACAACAACGAACACCACAACAACGAACACTAAAACAACTAACATTACAACAACGAACACTACAACAACAAACACTACAACAACGAACACTAAAACAACGAACACTACAACAACGAACATCACAACAACGAACATTGCAACAACGACCACCACAACAACGAACATCTCAACAACGATCCTCTCAACAACGAACATCTCAACAACGAACACTACAACAACGAACATCTCAACAACGAATATCTCAACAACGAACACTACAACAACGAACACTACAACAACGAACACCAAAACAACGAACAATACAACAACGAACACTACAACAACGAACACTATCACAACGAACACCACAACAACGAACGCTACAACAACGAACACTAAAACAACGAACACTACAACAACGAACATCTCAACAAAGAACATCTCAACAACGAACACTACAACAACGAACATCACAACAACGACCACCATAAAAACGAACATCTCAACAACAAACATCTCAACAACGAACACTACAACAACGAACACTAGAACAACGAACACCACAACAACGAACACAACAATAATGAACACTACAACAACGAACACTAGAACAACGAACACCACAACAACGAACACCACAATAATGAACACTACAACAACGAAAATCAGAACAACGAACTCTTCAACAACGAACACTACAACAACGAACACTACAACTACGAACATCTTAACAACAAACACCACAACAACGAACTTTACAACAACGAACATCTCAACAACGAACCTCTCAACAACGAACACTACAACAACGAACACTAAGACAATGAACACTACAACAATGAGCACCACAACAACGAACATCTCAACAACGAACATCTCTACTACGAACACTAAGACAATGAACACTACAACAATGAGCACCACAACAACGAACATCTCAACAACGAACATCTCAACTACGAACACTAAGACAATGAACACTACAACAATGAGCACCACAACAACGAACATCTCAACAACGAACACTACAACAACGAACACCACAAGAACGAACATCACATCAACGAACACTACAACAACGAACATCTCAACAACGAACATCTCAACAACGAATATCTCAACAACGAACACTACAACAACGAACATCACAACAACGAACATTACAACAACGACCACCACAACAAAGAACATCTCAACAACGAACCTCTCAACAACGAACATCTCAACAACGAACACTACAACAACGAACATCTCAACAACGAATATGTCAACAACGAACACTACATCAACGAACACTACAACAACGAACACTACAACAACGAACACCAAAACAACGAACAATACAACAACGAACACTACAACAACGAACACTATCACAACGAACACCACAACAACGAACGCTACAACAACGAACACTAAAAAACGAACACTACAACAACGAACATCTCAACAAAGAACATCTCAACAACGAACACTACAACAACGAACATCACAACAACGACCACCATAAAAACGAACATCTCAACAACAAACATCTCAACAACGAACACTACAACAACGAACACTAGAACAACGAACACCACAACAACGAACACAACAATAATGAACACTACAACAACGAACACTAGAACAACGAACACCACAACAACGAACACCACAATAATGAACTCTACAACAACGAAAATCAGAACAACGAACTCGTCAACAACGAACACTACAACAACGAACACTACAACTACGAACATCTTAACAACAAACACCACAACAACGAACTTTACAACAACGAACATCTCAACAACGAACCTCTCAACAACGAACACTACAACAACGAACACCACAACAACGAACATCACAACAACGAAGACCACAACAACGAACATCTCAACAACGAACATCTCAACATCGAACGTCTCAACAATGAACATCTCAACTACGAACACTAAGACAATGAACACTACAACAATGAGCACCACAACAACGAACATCTCAACAACGAACACTACAACAACGAACACCACAAGAACGAACATCACAACAACGAACTTCACAACAACGAACATCTCAACAACGAACACCACAATAATAAACACTACAACAACGAAAATCAGAACAACGAACACTACAACAACGAACACTACAACTACGGAAACCTTAACAACAAACACCACAACAACGATCTTTACAACAACAAACTCCACAACAACGAACTTTACAACAACGAACACCTCAACAACGAACATTACAACAGCGAAAATCACAAAAACGACCATTACAACAACGAACACCACTACAACGAACACTACAACAACGAACAATACAACATTGAACACTACAACTACGAACAAAACAACAACGAACACTTCAACAACGAACACTACAACAACGAACACCACAACAACGAACACCACAACAACGAACACTACAACAACGAACACCACAACAACGAGCACCACAACAACAAACACCACAACAACGAACATCTCAACAACGAACTCTACAACTACGAACATCTCAACAACAAACACCACAACAACGAACTTTACAACAACGAACATCACAACAACGAACATCTCAACAACGAACACCACAATAATGAACACTACAACAACGAAAATCAGAACAACGAACACTACAACAACGAACACTACAACAACGAACATCACAACAACGACCATCACAAAAACGAACATCTCAACAACGAACATCTCAACAACGAACACTACAACAACGAACACTAGAACAACGAACACCACAACAACGAACACCACAATAATGAACACTACAACAACGAAAATCAGAACAACGAACACTTCAACAACGAACACTACAACAAAGAACACTACAACTACGAACATCTTAACAACAAACACCACAACAATGAGCTGTACAACAACGAACATCACAACAACGAACATCTCAACAAAGAACACCACAATAACGGACACTACAAGAACGAAAATCAGAACAACAAACAATACAACAACGAACACTACAACAGCGAACACTACAACTACGAAAACCTTAACAACAAACCAAACACCACAACAACGAACACCACAACAACGAATAATACAACAACGATCGCCACAACAACGAACTCCACAACAACGAACTTTACAACAACGAACACCTCAACAACGAACATTACAACAACGAAAATCACAAAAACGACCATTACAACAACGAACACCTCTACAATGAACAATACAATAATTAACACTACAACAACGAACAATACAACATTGAACACTACAACAACAACGAACAAAACAACAACGAACACTTCAACAACGAACACTACAACAACGAACACCACAACAACGAACACCACAACAACAAACACTACAACAACGAACACCACAAGAACGAACACTACAACAACGAACACTACAACAACTAACATTACAACAATGAACACTACAACAACAAACACTACAACAACGAACACCACATCAACGAACACTACAACAACGAACATCTCAACAACGAACATCTCAACAACGAATATCTCAACAACGAACACTACAACAACGAACATCACAACAACGAACATTACAACAACGACCACCACAACAAAGAACATCTCAACAACGAACCTCTCATCAACGAACATCTCAACAACGAACACTACAACAACGAACATCTCAACAACGAATATGTCAACAACGAACACTACATCAACGAACACTACAACAACGAACACTACAACAACGAACACCAAAACAGCGAACAATACAACAACGAACACTACAACAACGAACACTATCACAACGAACACCACAACAACGAACGCTACAACAACGAACACTAAAACAACGAACACTACAACAACGAACATCTCAACAAAGAACATCTCAACAACGAACACTACAACAACGAACATCACAACAACGACCACCATAAAAACGAACATCTCAACAACAAACATCTCAACAACGAACACTACAAAAACGAACACTAGAACAACGAACACCACAACAACGAACACAACAATAATGAACACTACAACAACGAACACTGGAACAACGAACACCACAACAACGAACACCACAATAATGAACTCAACAACAACGAAAATCAGAACAACGAACTCTTCAACAACGAACACTACAACAACGAACACTACAACTACGAACATCTTAACAACAAACACCACAACAACGAACTTTACAACAACGAACATCTCAACAACGAACCTCTCAACAACGAACACTACAACAACGAACACCACAACAACGAACATCACAACAACGAAGACCATAACAACGAACATCTCAACAACGAACATCTCAACATCGAACGTCTCAACAACGAACATCTCAACTACGAACACTAAGACAATGAACACTACAACAATGAGCACCACAACAACGAACATCTCAACAACGAACACTACAACAACGAATACCACAAGAACGAACATCACAACAACGAACTTCACAACAACGAACATCTCAACAACGAACACCACAATAATAAACACTACAACAACGAAAATCAGAACAACGAACACTACAACAACGAACACTACAACTACGGAAACCTTAACAACAAACACCACAACAACGCTCTTTACAACAACAAACTCCACAACAACGAACTTTACAACAACGAACACCTCAACAACGAACATTACAACAGCGAAAATCACAAAAACGACCATTACAACAACGAACACCACTACAACGAACACTACAACAACGAACAATACAACATTGAACACTACAACTACGAACAAAACAACAACGAACACTTCAACAACGAACACTACAACAACGAACACCACAACAACGAACACCACAACAACGAACACTACAACAACGAACACCACAACAACGAGCACCACAACAACGAACACCACAACAACGAACATCTCAACAACGAACTCTACAACTACGAACATCTCAACAAGAAACACCACAACAACGAACTTTACAACAACGAACATCACAACAACGAACATCTCAACAACGAACACCACAATAATGAACACTACAACAACGAAAATCAGAACAACGAACACTACAACAACGAACACTACAACAACGAACATCACAACAACGAACACCACAATAATGAACACTACAACAACGAAAATCAGAACAACGAACACTTCAACAACGAACACTACAACAAAGAACACTACAACTACGAACATCTCAACAACAAACCCCACAACAATGAGCTGTACAACAACGAACATCACAACAACGAACATCTCAACAAAGAACACCACAATAACGAACACTACAAGAACGAAAGTCAGAACAACAAACAATACAACAACGAACACTACAACAGCGATCACTACAACTACGAAAACCTTAACAACAAACACCACAACAACGAACACCACAACAACGAATAATACAACAACGATCGCCACAACAACGAACTCCACAACAACGAACTTTACAACAACGAACACCTCAACAACGAACATTACAACAACGAAAGTCACAAAAACGACCATTAAAACAACGAACACCACTACAATGAACAATACAATAATTAACACTACAACAACGAACAATACAACATTGAACACTACAACAACAACGAACAAAACAACACCGAACACTTCAACAACGAACACTACAACAACGAACACCACAAGAACGAACACCACAACAACAAACACTACAACAACGAACACCACAAGAACGAACACTACAACAACGAACACCACAACAACGAACATCTCAACAACGAACACTACAACAACGAACACCACTACAATGAACACTACAATAATTAACACTACAACAACGAACAATACAACATTGAACACTACAACAACGAACAAAACAACAACGAACACTTCAACAACAAACACTACAACAACGAACACCACAACAACGAACACCACAACAACGAACACTACAACAACGAACACCACAACAACGAACACCACAACAACGAACACTACAACAACTAACATTACAACAACGAACACTACAACAACAAACACTACAACAACGAACACCACATCAACGAACACCACAACAACGAACATCTCAACAACGAATATCTCAACAACGAACACTACAACAACGAACATCACAACAACGAACATTACAACAACGACCACCACAACAACGAACATCTCAACAACGAACCTCTCAACAACGAAAATCTCAACAACGAACACTACAACAACGAACATCTCAACAACGAATATCTTAACAACGAACACTACAACAACGAACACTACAACAACGAACACCAAAACAACGAACAATACAACAACGAACACTACAACAACGAACACTACCACAACGAACCCCACAACAAAAACACTACAACAACGAACACTAAAACAACGAACACTACAACAACGAACATCTCAACAACGAACATCTCAACAACGAACACTACAACAATGAACACTACAACAACGAACACCACAACAACGAACATCTCAACAACGAACACTACAACAACGAACATCACAACAACGACCATCACAAAAACAAACATCTCAACAACAAACATCTCAACAACGAACACCACAACAACGAACACTAGAACAACGAACACCACAACAACGAACACCACAATAATGAACACTACGACAACGAACACTAGAACAACAAACACCGCAACAACGAACACCACAATAATGAACACTACAACAACGAAAATCAGAACAACGAACACTTCAACAACGAACACTACAACAACGAACACTACAACTACGAACATTTTAACAACAAACACCACAACAACGAACTTTACAACAACGAACATCTCAACAACGAAAATCTCAACAACGAACCTCTCAACAACGAACACTATAAACAACGAACACCACAAGAACGAACATCACAACAACGAACATCACAACAACGAACATCTCAACAACGAACACCACAATAATGAACACTACAACAACGAAAATCAGAACAACGAACACTACAACTACGAAAACCTTAACAACAAACACCACAACAACGAACTTTACAACAACAAACACCACAACAACGAACAATACAACAACGAACACCACAACAACGAACTCAACAACAACGAACTTTACAACTACGAACACCTCAACAACGAACATTACAACAACGAAAATCACAAAAACGACCATTACAACAACGAACACCACTACAACGAACACTACAATAATTAACACTACAACAACGAACAATACAACATTGAACACTACAACAACGAACAAAACAACAACGAACACTTCAACAATGAACACTACAACAACAAACACCACAACAACGAACACCACAACAACGAACACTACAACAACGAACACCACAACAACGAACACTACAACAACGAACACTACAACAACGAACACCACAACAACGAAAATTACAACAATGAACACTACAACAACTAACATTACAACAACGAACACTACAACAACAAACACTACAACAACGAACGCTACAACAACGAACACCACAACAACGAACATTAGAACAATGAACACTACAACAACGAACGTTATAAGAACGAACTCCACAACAAGGAATACTGCAACAACGAACTCTACAACAACATACACTACAACAACGAACACAAAAACAACAAACACCACAACAACGAACGTAACAACAATGAACACTACAAGAGCGAACACTACAACAACGAACAGTACAATAACGAACACTACAACAACGAACACTACAACAACAAACACCACAACAACGACCGTAACAACAATGAACACTACAAGAACGAACATTACAACAACGAACATTACAACAACGAACACTACAACAACGAACACTACAACAACGAACACTGCAACAACGAACTTTACAACAATAAACACTACAACAACGAACACTACAACAACGAACACTACAACAACGAACACTACAACAACGAACACTAGAACAACGAACACCACATCAACGAACACCACAACAACGAACATCTCAACAACGAACATCTCAACAACGAATATCTCAAGAACGAACAATACAACAACGAACATCACACCAACGAACATTACAACAACGACCACCACAACAAAGAACATCTCAACAACGAACCTCTCAACAACGAACATCTCAACAACGAACACTACAACAACGAACATCTCAACAACGAATATGTCAACAACGAACACTACATCAACGAACACTACAACAACGAACACCAAAACAACGAACAATACAACAACGAACACAACAACAACGATCACTACCACAACGAACACCACAACAACGAACACTACAACAACGAACACTAAAACAACGTACACTACAACAACGAACATCTCAACAACGAACATCTCAACAACGAACACTACAACAATGAACACTACAACAACGAACACCACAACAACGAACATCTCAACAACGAACACTACAACAACGAACATCACAAAAACGAACCTCTCAACAACAAACATCTCAACAACGAACACCACAACAACGAACACTAGAACAACGAACACCACAACAACGAACACCACAATAATGAACACTACAACAACGAACACTAGAACAACGAACACCACAACAACGAACACCACAATAATGAACACTACAGCAACGAAAATCAGAACAATGAACACTTCAACAACGAACACTACAACAACGAACACTACAACTACGAACATCTAAACAACAAACACCACAACAACGAACTTTACAACAACGAACATCTCAACAACGAACATCTCAAAAAAAACATCTCAACAACGAACACTATAAACAACGAACACCACAACAACGAATATCACAACAATGAACACCACAACAACGAACATCTCAACACCGAACACTACAACAACGAACACTAGAACAACGAACACCACAACAACGAACACCACAATAATGAACACTACAACAACGAACACTAGAACAACGAACACCACAACAACGAACACCACAATAATGAACACTACAACAACGAAAATCAGAACAACGAACACTTCAACAACGAACACTACAACAAAGAACACTACAACTACGAACATCTCAACAACAAACACCACAACAACGAGCTTTACAACAACGAACATCACAACAACGAACATCTCAACAAAGAACACCACAGTAATGAACACTACAACAACGAAAATCAGAACAACGAACACTACAACAACGAACACTACAACAGCGAACACTACAACTACGAAAATATTAACAACAAACACCACAACAACGAACACCACAACAACGAATAATACAACAACGAACACCACAACAACGAACTCCACAACAACGAACTTTACAACAACGAACACCTCAACAACGAACATTACAACAACGAAAATCACAAAAACGACCATTACAACAACGAACACCACTACAATGAACACTACAATAATTAACACTACAACAACGAACAATACAACATTGAACACTACAACAACGAACAAAACAACAACGAACACTTCAACAACAAACACTACAACAACGAACACCACAACAACGAACACCACAACAACGAACACTACAACAACGAACACCACAACAACGAACACCACAACAACGAACACTACAACAACTAACATTACAACAACGAACACTACAACAACAAACACTACAACAACGAACATCACATCAACGAACACCACAACAACGAACATCTCAACAACGAATATCTCAACAACGAACACTACAACAACGAACATCACAACAACGAACATTACAACAACGACCACCACAACAACGAACATCTCAACAACGAACCTCTCAACAACGAACATCTCAACAACGAACACTACAACAACGAACATCTCAACAACGAATATCTTAACAACGAACACTACAACAACGAACACTACAACAACGAACACCAAAACAAAAACACTACAACAACGAACACTACCACAACGAACACCACAACAAAAACACTACAACAACGAACACTAAAACAACGAACACTACAACAACGAACATCTCGACAACGAACATCTCAACAACGAACACTACAACAATGAACACTACAACAACGAACACCACAACAACGAACATCTCAACAACGAACACTACAACAACGAACATCACAACAACGACCATCACAAAAACAAACATCTCAACAACAAACATCTCAACAACGAACACCACAACAACGAACACTAGAACAACGAACACCACAACAACGAACACCACAATAATGAACACTACGACAACGAACACTAGAACAACGAACACCACAACAACGAACACCACAATAATGAACACTACAACAACGAAAATCAGAACAACGAACACTTCAACAACGAACACTACAACAACGAACACTACAACTACGAACATTTTAACAACAAACACCACAACAACGAACTTTACAACAACGAACATCTCAACAACGAAAATCTCAACAACGAACCTCTCAACAACGAACACTATAAACAACGAACACCACAAGAACGAACATCACAACAACGAACATCACAACAACGAACATCTCAACAACGAACACCACAATAATGAACACTACAACAACGAAAATCAGAACAACGAACACTACAACTACGAAAACCTTAACAACAAACACCACAACAACGAACTTTACAACAACAAACACCACAACAACGAACAATACAACAACGAACACCACAACAACGAACTCAACAACAACGAACTTTACAACTACGAACACCTCAACAACGAACATTACAACAACGAAAATCACAAAAACGACCATTACAACAACGAACACCACTACAACGAACACTACAATAATTAACACTACAACAACGAACAATACAACATTGAACACTACAACAACGAACAAAACAACAACGAACACTTCAACAATGAACACTACAACAACGAACACCACAACAACGAACACCACAACAACGAACACTACAACAACGAACACCACAACAACGAACACTACAACAACGAACACTACAACAACGAACACCACAACAACGAAAATTACAACAATGAACACTACAACAACTAACATTACAACAACGAACACTACAACAACAAACACTACAACAACGAACGCTACAACAACGAACACCACAACAACGAACATTAGAACAACGAACACTACAACAACGAACGTTATAAGAACGAACTCCACAACAAGGAATACTACAACAACGAACTCTACAACAACATACACTACAACAACGAACACTACAACAACAAACACCACAACAACGAACGTAACAACAATGAACACTACAAGAGCGAACACTACAACAACGAACAGTACAATAACGAACACTACAACAACGAACACTACAACAACGAACACTGCAACAACGAACTTTACAACAATAAACACTACAACAACGAACACTACAACAACGAACACTACAACAACGAACACTACAACAACGAACACTAGAACAACGAACACCACATCAACGAACACCACAACAACGAACATCTCAACAACGAACATCTCAACAACGAATATCTCAACAACGAACACTACAACAACGAACATCTCAACAACGAAGATTACAACAACGACCACCACAACAACGAACAACTCAACAACGAACCTCTCAACAGCGAACATCTCAACAACGAACACTACAACAACGTACATCTCAACAACGAACACTACAACAACGAACACAAGAAAAACGAACACCACAACAACGAACACCACAATAATGAACACTACAACAACGAACACTAGAACAACGAACACTACAACAAAGAACACTACAACAACGAACACTACCACAACGAACACCACAACAACGAACACTACAACAACGAACACTAAAACAACGAACACTACAACAACGAACATCTCAACAACGAACACTACAACAATGAACACTACAACAACGAACACTACAACAACGAACACCACAACAACGAACACCACAATAATGAACACTACAACAACGAACACTAGAACAACGAACACCACAACAATGAACACCACAATAATGAACACTACAACAACGAAAATCAGAACAACGAAAACTTCAACAACGAACACTACAACAACGAACACTACAACTACGAACATCTTAACAACAAACACCACAACAACGAACTTTACAACAACGAACATCTCAACAACGAATATCTCAACAACGAACCTCTCAACAACGAACACTATAAACAACGAACAACACAACAACGAACATCACAACAACGAACACCACAACAACGAACATCTCAACAACGAACACTACAACAACAAACACCACAACAATGAACATCACAACAACAAACACCACAACAACGAACATCTCAACAACGAACATCTCAACATCGAACGTTTCAACAACGAACATCTCAACTACGAACACTACAACAATGAACACTACAACAACGAGCACAACAACAACGAACATCTCAACAACGAACACTACAACAACAAACACCACAAGAACGAACATCACAACTACGAACATCACAACAACGAACATCTCAAAAACGAACACCACAATAATGAACACTACAACAACGAAATTCAGAACAACGAACACTACAACAACGAACACTACAACTAAGAAAACCTTAACAACAAACACCACAACAACGAACTTTACAACAACGAAAACAACAACAAAGAACAATACAACAACGAACACCACAACAACGAACTCCACAAAAACGAACTTTACAACAACGAACACCTCAACAACGAACATTACAATAACGAATATCACAAAAACGACCATTACAACAACGAACACCACTACAACGAACACTAAAACAACGAACACTACAACAACGAACATCTCAACAACGAACATCTCAACAATGAACACTACAACAATGAACACTACAACAACGAACAACACAACAACGAACACCACTACAACGAACACTACAATAATTAACACTACAACAACGAACACTACAACATCGAACACCACAACAACGAACACCACAACAACGAACACTACAACAACGAACGCTACAACAACGAACACCACAACAACGAACACTACAACAACTAACATTACAACAACGAACACTACAACAACAAACACTACAACAACGAACACCACATCAACGAACACCACAACAACGAACATCTCAACAACGAACATCTCAACAACGAATATCTTAACAACGAACACTACAACAACGAACATCACAACAACGAACATTGCAACAACGACCACCACAACAACGAACATCTCAACAACGATCCTCTCAACAACGAACATCTCAACAACGAACACTACAACAACGAACATCTCAACAACGAATATCTCAACAACGAACACTACAACAACGAACACTACAACAACGAACACCAAAACAACGAACAATACAACAACGAACACTACAACAACGAACACTATCACAACGAACACCACAACAACGAACACTACAACAACGAACATCTCAACAACGAACATCTCAACATCGAACGTCTCAACAACGAACATCTCAACTACGAACACTAAGACAATGAACACTACAACAATGAGCACCACAACAACGAACAGCTCAACAACGAACACTACAACAACGAACACCACAAGAACGAACATCACAACAACGAACATCACAACAACGAACATCTCAACAACGAACACCACAATAATGAATACTACAACATAGAAAATCAGAACAACGAACACTACAACAACTAACACTAGAACAACGAACACCACAACAACGAACACCACAATAATGAACACTACAACAACGAAAATCAGAACAACGAACACTTCAACAACCAACACTACAACAAAGAACACTACAACTACGAACATCTCAACAACAAACACCACAACAATGAGCTTTACAACAACGAACATCACAACAACGAACATCTCAAAAAGAACACCACAATAATGAACACTACAACAACGAAAATCAGAACAACGAACACTACAACAACGAACACTACAACAGCGAACACTACAACTACGAAAACCTTAACAACAAACACCACAACAACGAACACCACAACAACGAATAATACAGCAACGAACACCATAACAACGAACTCCACAACAACGAACTTTACAACAACGAACACCTCAACAACGAACATTACAACAACGAAAATATCAAAAACGACCATTACAACAACGAACACCACTACAATGAACACTACAATAATTAACACTACAACAACGAACAATACAACATTGAACACTACAACAACAAACAAAACAACAACGAACACTTCAACAACGAACACTACAACAACGAACACCACAACAACGAACACCACAACAACGAACATTACAACAACGAACACCACAAGAACGAACACTACAACAACGAACACTACAACAACTAACATTACAACAACGAACACTACAACAACAAACACTACAACAACGAACACCACATCAACGATAACCACCACAACGAACATCTCAACAACGAACATCTCGACAACGAATATCTCAACAACGAACACTACAACAACGAACATCACAACAACGAACATTACAACAACGACCACCACAACAACGAACATCTCAACAACGAACCTCTCAACAACGAACATCTCAACAACGAACACTACAACAACGAACATCTTAACAACGAATATCTCAACAACGAACACTACAACAACGAACACTACAACAACGAACACCAAAACAACGAACAATACAACAACGAACACTACAACAACGAACACTACCACAACGAACACCACAACAACGAACACTACAACAACGAACACTAAAACAACGAACACTACAACAACGAACATCTCAACAACGAACATCTCAACAACGAACACTACAACAATGAACACTACAACATCGAACACCACAACAACGAACATCTCAACAACGAACACTACAACAACGAACATCACAACAACGACCATCACAAAAACGAACATCTCAACAACAAACATCTCAACAACGAACACCACAACAACGAACATTAGAACAACGAACACCACAACAATGAACACAACAATAATTAACACTACAACAACGAACACTAGAACAACGAACACCACAACAACGAACACCACAATAATGAACACTACAACAACGAAAATCAGAACAACGAACACTTCAACAACGAACACTACAACAACGAACACTTCAACTACGAACATCTTAACAACAAACACCACAACAACGAACTTTACAACAACGAACATCTCAACAAGGAACATCTCAAAAACGAACATCTCAACAACGAACACTATAAACAACGAACACCACAACAACGAACATCACAACAATGAACACCACAACAACGAACATCTCAACAACGAACTCTACAACTACGAACTTCTCAACAACAAACACCACAACAACGAACTTTACAACAACGAACATCTCAACAACGAACCTCTCAACAACGAACACTACAACAACGAACACCACAACAACGAAGACCACAACAACGAACATCTCAAAAACGAACAACTCAACATCGAACGCCTCAACAACGAACATCTCAACTACGAACACTAAGACAATGAACACTACAACAACGAGCACCACAACAACGAACATCTCAACAACGAACACTACAACAACGAACACCACAAGAACGAACATCACAACAACGAACATCACAACAACGAACATCTCAACAACGACCACCACAATAATGAACACTACAACAACGAAAATCAGAACAACGAACACTACAACTACGAAAACCTTAACAACAAACACCACAACAACGAACTTTACAACAACAAACATCACAACAACGAACAATACAACAACGAACACCACAACAACGAACTCAACAACAACGAACTTTACAACAACGAACACCTCAACAACGAACATTACAACAACGAAAATCACAAAAACGACCTTTAGAACAACGAACACCACTACAACGAACACTACAATAATTAACGCTAAAACAACGAACAATACAACATTGAACACTACAACAACGAACAAAACAACAACGAACACCGCAACAACGATCACCACAATAATGAACACTACAACAACGAACACTAGAACAACGAACACAACAACAACGAACACCACAATAATGAACACTACAACAACGAAAATCAGAACAACGAACACTTCAACAACGAACACTACAACAACGAACACTACAACTACGAACATCTTAACAACAAACACCACAACAACGAACTTTACAACAACGAACATCTCAACAACGAACATCTCAACAACGAACCTCTCAACAACGAACACTGTAAACAACGAACACCACAACAACGAACATCACAACAACGAACACCACAACAACGAACATCTCAACAACAAACTCTACAACTACGAACATCTCAGCAACAAACACCACAACAACGAACTTTACAACAACGAACATCTCAACAACGAACATCTCAACAACGAACCTCTCAGCAACGAACACCACAATAACGAACACCACAACAACGAACACTACAACAACGAACACCACAATAACGAACACCACAACAACGAACTCTACAACAACGAACACCACAACAACGAAAATTACAACAATGAACACTACAACAACTAACATTACAACAACGAACACTACAACAACAAACACTACAACAACGGAGCTACAACAACGAACACCACAACAACGAATATTAGAACAACGAACACAACAACAACGAACGTTATAAGAACGAACTTCACAACAAGGAACACCACAACAACAAACACTACAACAACGAACGTTACAACAATGAACACAACAAGAACGAACACTACAACAACGAACAGTACAACAACGAACACCACAACAACGAAAAATACAACAACGAACACTACAACAACGAACACTACATCAACGAACACTGCAACAACGAACTTTACAACAATAAACACTACAACAACGAACACTACAACAACGAACACTACAACAACGAACACTACAACAACGAACACTACAACAACGAACACTACAACAACGAACATCACAACAACGAACATTACAACAACGACCACCACAACAAAGAACATCTCAACAACGAACCTCTCAACAGCGAACATCTCAACAACGAACTCTACAACTACGAACATCTCAACAACAAACACCACAACAACGAACTTTACAACAACGAATATCACAACAACAAACATCTCAACAACTAACACCACAATAATGACCACTACAACAAAGAAAATCAGAACAACGAACACTACAACAACGAACACTACAACAACGAACATCACAACAACGACCATCACAAAAACGAACATCTCAAAAAAGAACACCACAATAATGAACACTACAACAACGAAAATCAAAACAACGAACACTACAACAACGAACACTACAACAACGAACACTACAACAGCGAACACTACAACTACGAAAACCTTAACAATAAACACCACAACAACGAACACCACAACAACGAACAATACAACAACGAACACCACAACAACGAACTCCACAACAACGAACTTTACAACAACGAACACCTCAACAACGAACATTACAACAACGAAAATCACAAAAACGACCATTACAACAACGAACACCACTACAACGAACACTACAATAATTAACATTACAACAATGAACAATACAACATTAAACACTACAACAACGAACAAAACAACGAACACTTCAACAACGAACACTACAACAACGAACACCACAACAACGAACACCACAACAACGTACACTACAACAACGAACACCACAACAACGAACACCACAACAACAAACACTACAACAACGAACGCCACAACAACGAAAATTACAACAATGAACACTACAACAACTAACATTACAACAACGAACACTACAACAACAAACACTACAACAATGAACGCTACAACAACGAACACCACAACAACGAACATTAGAACAACGAACACTACAACAACGAACGTTATAAGAACGAACTCCACAACAAGGAACACTACAACAACGAACACTACAACAACATACACAACAACAACGAACACTACAACAACAAACACTACAACAACGAACATTACAACAATGAACACTACAAGAACGAACACTGCAACAATGAACATTACAACAACGAACACCACAACAACGAACATTACAACAACGAACACTACAACAACGAACACTACAACAACGAACACTACAACAACGAACTTTACAACAATGAACACTACAACAACGAACACTACAACAACGAACACTACAACAACGAACACCATATCAACGTACACCACAACAACGAACATCTCAACAACGAACATCTCAACAACGAATATCTCAACAACGAACACTACAACAACGAACATCACAAGAACGAACATTACAACAACGACCACCACAACAACGAACATCTCAACAACGAACCTCTGAACAACGAACATCTCAGCAACGAACACTACAACAACGAACATCTCAACAACGAACATCTCAACAACGAACACTACAACAACGAACACTACAACATCGAACACTACAACAACGAACACTACAACAACGAACACCAAAACAACGAACACTACAACAACGAACACTACAACAACGAACACTACCATAACGAACACCACAACAACGAACACTACAACAACGAACACTAAAACAACGAACACTACAACAACGAACATCTCAACAACGAACATCTCAACAACGAACACTACAACAACGAACATCACAACAACGACTATCACAAAAACGAACATCTCAACAACGAACATCTCAACAACGAACACTACAACAACGAACATCACAACAACGACCATCACAAAAACGAACATCTCAACAACGAACACTACAACAACGAACAATAGAACAACGAATACCACAACAACGAACACCACAATAATGAACACTACAACAACGAACACTAGAACAACGAACACCACAACAACGAACACCACAATAATGAACAGTACAACAACGAAAATCAGAACAACGAACACTTCAACAATGAACACTACAACAACGAACATTATAACTACGAACATCTTAACAACAAACACTATAAACAACGAACACTATAAACAATGAACACTATAAACAATGAACACCACAACAACGAACATCACAACAACGAACACCACAACAACGAACAGCTCAACAACGAACTCTACAACTACGAACATCTCAACAACAAACACCACAACAACGAACTTTACAACAACGAACATCACAACAACGAACACTTCAACAATGAACACTACAACAACGAAAACTACAACTACGAACATCTTAACAACGAACACTACAACAACGAACATCACAACAACGACCATCACAAAAACGAACATCTCAACAAAGAACACCACAATAATGAACACTACAACAACGAAAATCAGAACAACGAACACTACAACAACGAACACCACAACAACGAACACCACAACAACGTACACTACAATAACGAACACCACAACAACGAACACCACAACAACGATCACTACAACAACGAACACCACAACAACGAACACCACAACAACGAACATTAGAACAACGAACACTACAACAACGAACGTTATAAGAACGAACTCCACAACAAGAAATACTACAACAACGAACTCTTCAACAACATACACTACAACAACGAACACTACAACAACAAACACTACAACAACGAACGTTACAACAATGAACACTACAAGAACGAACACTACAACAACGAACAGTACAACAACGAACACCACAACAGCGAACATTACAACAACGAACACTACAACAACGAACACTACAACAACGAACTTTACAACAATGAACACTACAACAACGAACACTACAACAACGAACACTACAACAACGAACACTACAACAACGAACACTAAAACAACGAACACCATATCAACGAACACCACAACAACGAACATCTCAACAACGATCCTCTCAACAACGAACATCTCAACAACGAACACTACAACAACGAACATCTCAACAACGAATATTTCAACAACGAACACTACAACAACGAACACTACAACAACGAACACCAAAACAACGAACAATACAACAACGAACACTACAACAACGAACACTACCACAACGAACACCACAACAACGAACATCACAACAATGAACACCACAACAACGAACATCTCAACAACGAACTCTACAACAACGAACCTCTCAACAACGAACACTATAAACAACGAACACTATAAACAATGAACACCACAACAACGAACATCACAACAACGAACATCTCAACAACGAACTCTACAACTACAAACATCTCAACAACAAACACCACAACAACGAACTTTACAACAACGAACATCACAACAACGAACATCTCAACAACGAACAAGACAATAATGAACACTACAACAACGAACACTAGAACAACGAACACCACAACAACGAACACCACAATAATGAACACTACAACAACGAAAATCAGAACAACGAACACTACAACAACGAACACTACAACAACAAACATCACAACAACGACCATCACAAAAACGAACATCTCAACATCGAACACTACAACAACGAACACTAGAACAACGAACATCACAATAATGAACACTACAACAACGAACACTAGAACAACGAACACCACAACAACGAACACCACAATAATGATCACTACAACAACGAAAATCAGAACAACAAACACTTCAACAACGAACACTACAACAACGAACACTACAACTACGAACATCTCAACAACAAACACCACAACTACGAACTTTACAACAACGAGCAACACAACAACGAACATCTCAACAAAGAACACCACAATAATGAACACTACAACAACGAAAATCAGAACAACGAACACTACAACAACGAACACTACAACAGCGAACACTACAACTACGAAAACCTTAACAACAAACACCACAACAACGAACACCACAACAACGAACAATACAACAATGAACACCACAACAACATACTCCACAACAACGAACTTTACAACAACGAACACCTCAACAACGAACATTACAACAGCGAAAATCACAAAAACGACCATTACAACAACGAACACCACTACAACGAACACTACAATAATTAACACTACAACAACGAACAATACAACATTAAACACTACAACAACGAACAAAACAACAACGAACACTTCAACAACGAACACTACAACAACGAACACCACAACAACGAACACCACAACAACGAACACTACAACAACGAACACCACAACAACGAACACCACAACAACGAACACTACAACAACTAACATTACAACAACGAACACTACAACAACAAACACAACAACAACGAACACCACATCAACGAACACCACAACAACGAACATCTCAAAAACGAACATTCTCAACAACGAATATCTCAACAACGAACACTACAACAACGAACATCACAACAACGAACATTGCAACAACGACCACCACAACAACGAACATCTCAACAACGATCCTCTCAACAACGAACATCTCAACAACGAACACTACAACAACGAACATCTCAACGACGAATATTTCAACAACGAACACTACAACAACGAACACTACAACAACGAACACCAAAACAACGAACAATACAACAACGAACACTGCAACAACGAACACTACCACAACGAACACCACAACACCGAACACTACAACAACGAACACTAAAACAACGAACACTACAACAACGAACATCTCAACAACGAACACCTCAACAACGAACACTACAACAACGAACATCACAACAACGACCATCACAAAAACGAACATCTCAACAACAAACATCTCAACAACGAACACTACAACAACGAACACTAGAACAACGAACACCACAACAACGAACACCACAATAATGAACACTACAACAACGAACACTAGAACAACGAACACCACAACAACGAACACCATAATAATGAACACTACAACAACGAAAATCAGAACAACGAACACTTCAACAACGAACACTACAACAACGAACACTACAACTACGAACATCTTAACAACAAACACCACAACAACGAACTTTACAACAACGAACATCTCAACAGCGAACATCTCAAAAACGAACCTCACAACAACGAACACTATAAACAACGAACACCACAACAACGAACATCACAACAATGAACATCACAACAACGAACACTACAACAACGAACATCTCAACAACGAACACCACAATAATGAACACTACAACAACGAAAATCAGAACAACGAACACTACAACAACGAACACTACAACTACGAAAACCTTAACAACAAACACCACAACAACGAACTTTACAACAACAAACTCCACAACAACGAACAATACAACAACGAACTTTACAACAACGAACACCTCAACAACGAACATTACAACAACGAAAATCACAAAAACGACCATTACAACAACGAACACCACTACAACGAACACTACAATAATTAACACTACAACAACGAACAATACAACATTGAACACTACAACTACGAACAAAACAACAACGAACATTTCAACAACGAACACTACAATAACGAACACCACAACAACGAACACCACAACAACGAACACTACAACAACGAACACCACAACAACGAACACCACAACAACGAACATTAGAACAACGAACACTACAACAACGAACGTTATAAGAACGAACTCCACAACAAGAAATACTACAACAACGAACTCTTCAACAACATACACTACAACAACGAACACTACAACAACAAACACTACAACAACGAACGTTACAACAATGAACACTACAAGAACGAACACTACAACAACGAACAGTACAACAACGAACACCACAACAACGAACATTACAACAACGAACACTACAAAAACGAACACTACAACAACGAACTTTACAACAATGAACACTACAACAACGAACACTACAACAACGAACACTACAACAACGAACACTGCAACAACGAACACTAAAACAACGAACACCACAACAACGAACATCTCAACAACGAACATCTCAACAACGAATATCTCAACAACGAACACTACAACAACGAACATCACAACAACGAACATTGCAACAACGACCACCACAACAACGAACATCTCAACAACGATCCTCTCAACAACGAACATCTCAACAACGAACACTACAACAACGAACATCTCAACAACGAATATTTCAGCAACGAACACTACAACAACGAACACTACAACAACGAACACCAAAACAACGAACAATACAACAACGAACACTACAACAACGAACACTACCACAACGAACACCACAACAACGAACACTACAACAATGAACACTAAAACAACGAACACTACAACAACGAACATCTCAACAACGAACATCTCAACAACGAACACTACAACAACGAACACTAGAACAACGAACACCACAACAACGAACACCACAATAATGAACACTACAACAACGAACACTAGAACAACGAACACCACAACAACGAACACCATAATAATGAACACTACAACAACGAAAATCAGAACAACGAACACTTCAACAATGAACACTACAACAACGAACACTACAACTACGAACATCTTAACAACAAACACCACAAAAACGAACTTTACAACAACGAACATCTCAACAGCGAACATCTCAAAAACGAACCTCACAACAACGAACACTATAAACAACGAACACCACAACAACGAACTTCAAAACAATGAACATCACAACAACGAACACTACAACAACGAACATCTCAACAACGAACACCACAATAATGAACACTACAACAACGAAAATCAGAACAACGAACACTACAACAACGAACACTACAACTACGAAAACCTTAACAACAAACACCACAGCAACGAACTTTACAACAACAAACACCACAACAACGAACAATACAACAACGAACACCACAACAACGAACTCCACAACAACGAACTTTACAACAACGAACTCCTCAACAACGAACATTACAATAACGAAAATCACAAAAACGACCATTACAACAACGAACACCACTACAACGAACTCTACAATAATTAACACTACAACAACGAACAATACAACATTGAACACTACAACTACGAACAAAACAACAACGAACACTTCAACAACGAACACTACAATAACGAACACCACAACAACGAACACCACAACAACGAACACTACAACAACGAACACCACAACAACGAACACCACAACAACGAACATTAGAACAACGAACACTACAACAACGAACGTTATAAGAACGAACTCCACAACAAGAAATACTACAACAACGAACTCTTCAACAACATACACTACAACAACGAACACTACAACAACAAACACTACAACAACGAACGTTACAACAATGAACACTACAAGAACGAACACAACAACAACGAACAGTACAACAACGAACACCACAACAACGAACATTACAACAACGAACACTACAACAACGAACACTACAACAACGAACTTTACAACAATGAACACTACAACAACGAACACTGCAACAACGAACACTAAAACAATGAACACCACATCAACGAACACCACAACAACGAACATCTCAACAACGAACATCTCAACAACGAATATCTCAACAACGAACACTACAACAACGAACACGACAACTACGAACATCTCAACAACAAACACCACAACAACGAACTTTACAACAACGAACATCACAACAACGAACATCTCAACAACGAACAAGACAATAATGAACACTACAACAACGAAAATCAGAACAACGAACACTACAACAACGAACACTACAAAAACGAACACTACAACAACGAACATCACAACAACGACCATCACAAAAACGAACATCTCAACATCGAACACTACAACAACGAACACTAGAACAACGAACACCACAACAACGAACACCACAATAATGAACACTACAACAACGAACACTAGAACAACGAACACCACAACAACGAACACCACAATAATGAACACTACAACAACGAAAATCAGAACAACAAACACTTCAACAACGAACACTACAACAACGAACACTACAACTACGAACATCTCAACAACAAACACCACAACAACGAACTTTACAACAACGAGCAACACAACAACGAACATCTCAACAAAGAACACCACAATAATGAACACTACAACAACGAAAATCAGAACAACGAACACTACAACAACGAACACTACAACAGCGAACACTACAACTACGAAAACCTTAACAACAAACACCACAACAACGAACACCACAACAACGAACAATACAACAATGAACACCAGAACAACATACTCCACAACAACGAACTTTACAACAACGAACACCTCAACAACGAACATTACAACAACGACAAATCACAAAAACGACCATTACAACAACGAACACCACTACAACGAACACTACAATTATTAACACTACAACAACGAACAATACAACATTAAACACTACAACAACGAACAAAACAACAACGAACACTTCAACAACGAACACTACAACAACGAACACCACAACAACGAACACCACAACAACGAACACTACAACAACGAACACCACAACAACGAACACCACAACAACGAACACTACAACAACTAACATTACAACAACGAACACTACAACAACAAACACTACAACAACGAACACCACATCAACGAACACCACACAACGAACATCTCAACAACGATCCTCTCAACAACGAACATCTCAACAACGAACACTACAACAACGAACATCTCAACAACGAATATTTCAACAACGAACACTACAACAACGAACACTACAACAACGAACACCAAAACAACGAACAATACAACAACGAACACTACAACAACGAACACTACCACAACGAACACCACAACACCGAACACTACAACAACGAACACTAAAACAACGAACACTACAACAACGAACATCTCAACAACGAACATCTTAACAACGAACACTACAACAACGAACATCACAACAACGACCATCACAAAAACGAACATCTCAACAACAAACATCTCAACAACGAACACTCCAACAACGAGCACTAGAACAACGAACACCACAACAACGAACTCCACAATAATGAACACTACAACAACGAACACTAGAACAACGAACACCACAACAACGAACACCATAATAATGAACACTACAACAAGGAAAATCAGAACAACGAACACTTCAACAACGAACATCACAACAACGACCATCACAAAAACGAACATCTCAACAACAAACATCTCAACAACGAACACTCCAACAACGAGCACTAGAACAACGAACACCACAACAACGAACTCCACAATAATGAACACTACAACAACGAACACTAGAACAACGAACACCACAACAACGAACACCACAATAATGAACACTACAACAACGAACACTAGAACAACGAACACCACAACAACGAACACCACAATAATGAACACTACAACAACGAAAATCAGAACAACAAACACTTCAACAACGAACACTACAACAACGAACACTACAACTACGAACATCTCAACAACAAACACCACAACAACGAACTTTACAACAACGAGCAACACAACAACGAACATCTCAACAAAGAACACCACAATAATGAACACTACAACAACGAAAATCAGAACAACGAACACTACAACAACGAACACTACAACAGCGAACACTACAACTACGAAAACCTTAACAACAAACACCACAACAACGAACACCACAACAACGAACAATACAACAATGAACACCAGAACAACATACTCCACAACAACGAACTTTACAACAACGAACACCTCAACAACGAACATTACAACAACGACAAATCACAAAAACGACCATTACAACAACGAACACCACTACAACGAACACTACAATTATTAACACTACAACAACGAACAATACAACATTAAACACTACAACAACGAACAAAACAACAACGAACACTTCAACAACGAACACTACAACAACGAACACCACAACAACGAACACCACAACAACGAACACTACAACAACGAACACCACAACAACGAACACCACAACAACGAACACTACAACAACTAACATTACAACAACGAACACTACAACAACAAACACTACAACAACGAACACCACATCAACGAACACCACACAACGAACATCTCAACAACGATCCTCTCAACAACGAACATCTCAACAACGAACACTACAACAACGAACATCTCAACAACGAATATTTCAACAACGAACACTACAACAACGAACACTACAACAACGAACACCAAAACAACGAACAATACAACAACGAACACTACAACAACGAACACTACCACAACGAACACCACAACACCGAACACTACAACAACGAACACTAAAACAACGAACACTACAACAACGAACATCTCAACAACGAACATCTTAACAACGAACACTACAACAACGAACATCACAACAACGACCATCACAAAAACGAACATCTCAACAACAAACATCTCAACAACGAACACTCCAACAACGAGCACTAGAACAACGAACACCACAACAACGAACTCCACAATAATGAACACTACAACAACGAACACTAGAACAACGAACACCACAACAACGAACACCATAATAATGAACACTACAACAAGGAAAATCAGAACAACGAACACTTCAACAACGAACACTACAACAACGAACACTACAACTACGAACATCTTAACAACAAACACCACAACAACGAACTTTACAACAACGAACATCTCAACAGCGAACATCTCAAAAACGAACCTCATAACAACGAACACTATAAACAACGAACATCACAACAATGAACATCACAACAACGAACACTACAACAACGAACATCTCAACAACGAACACCACAATAATGAACACTACAACAACGAAAATCAGAACAACGAACACTACAACAACGAACACTACAACTACGAAAACCTTAACAACAAACACCACAACAACGAACTTTACAACAACAAACACCACAACAACGAACAATACAACAACGAACACCACAACAACGAACTCCACAACAACGAACTTTACAACAACGAACACCTCAACAACGAACATTACAACAACGAAAATCACAAAAACGACCATTACAACAACGAACACCACTACAACGAACTCTACAATAATTAACACTACAACAACGAACAATACAACATTGAACACTACAACTACGAACAAAACAACAACGAACACTTCAACAACGAACACTACAATAACGAACACCACAACAACGAACACCACAACAACGAACACTACAACAACGAACACCACAACAACGAACACCACAACAACGAACATTAGAACAACGAACACTACAACAACTAACGTTATAAGAACGAACTCCACAACAAGAAATACTACAACAACGAACTCTTCAACAACATACACTACAACAACGAACACTACAACAACAAACACTACAACAACGAACGTTACAACAATGAACACTACAAGAACGAACACTACAACAACGAACAGTACAACAACGAACACCACAACAACGAATATTACAACAACGAACACTACAACAACGAACACTACAACAACGAACTTTACAACAATGAACACTACAACAACGAACACTACAACAACGAACACTACAACAACGAACACTACAACAACGAACACTAAAACAACGAACACCACATCAACGAACACCACAACAACGAACATCTCAACAACGAACATCTCAACAACGAATATCTCAACAACGAACACTACAACAACGAACATTGCAACAACGACCACCACAACAACGAACATCTCAACAACGATCCTCTCAACAACGAACATCTCAACAACGAACACTACAACAACGAACATCTCAACAACGAATATTTCAACAACGAACACTACAACAATGAACACTACAACAACGAACACCAAAACAACGAACAATACAACAACGAACACTACAACAACGAACACTACCACAACGAACACCACAACAACGAACACTACAACAACGAACACTAAAACAACGAACACTACAAGAACGAACATCTCAACAACGAACATCTCAACAACGAACACTACAACAACGAACATCACAACAACGACCATCACAAAAACGAACATCTCAACAACAAACATCTCAACAACGAACACTACAACAACGAACACTAGAACAACGAACACCACAACAACGAACACCACAATAATGAACACTACAACAACGAACACTAGAACAACGAACACCACAACAACGAACACCATAATAATGAACACTACAACAACGAAAATCAGAACAACGAACACTTCAACAATGAACACTACAACAACGAACACTACAACTACGAACATCTTAACAACAAACACCACAACAACGAACTTTACAACAACGAACATCTCAACAGCGAACATCTCAAAAACGAACCTCACAACAACGAACACTATAAACAACGAACACCACAACAACGAACATCACAACAATGAACATCACAACAACGAACACTACAACAACGGACATCTCAACAACGAACACCACAATAATGAACACTACAACAACGAAAATCAGAACAACGAACACTACAACAACGAACACTACAACTACGAAAACCTTAACAACAAACACCACAACAACGAACTTTACAACAACAAACACCACAACAACGAACAATACAACAACGAACACCACAACAACAAACTCCACAACAACGAACTTTACAACAACGAACTCCTCAACAACGAACATTACAACAACGAAAATCACAAAAACGACCATTTCAACAACGAACACCACTACAACGAACTCTACAATAATTAACACTACAACAACGAACAATACAACATTGAATACTACAACTACGAACAAACCAACAACGAACACTACCACAACGAACACCACAACACCGAACACTACAACAACGAACACTAAAACAACGAACACTACAACAACGAACATCTCAACAACGAACATCTCAACAACGAACACTACAACAACGAACATCACAACAACGACCATCACAAAAACGAACATCTCAACAACAAACATCTCAACAACGAACACTACAACAACGAGCACTAGAACAACGAACACCACATCAACGAACACCACAACAACGAACATCTCAACAACGAACATCTCAACAACGAATATCTCAACAACGAACACTACAACAACGAACATCACAACAACGAACATTACAACAACGACCACCACAACAACGAACATCTCAACAACGAACCTCTCAACAGCGAACATCTCAACAACGAACACTACAACAACGAACATCTCAACAACGAACATCTCAACAACGAACACTACAACAACGAACACTACAACAACGAACACTACCACAACGAACACCACAACAACGAACACTACAACAACGAACACTAAAACAACGAACACTACAACAACGAACATCACAACGACGAACATTACAACAACGACCACCACAACAACGAACATCTCAGCAACGAACATCTCAACTACGAACATCTCAACAACGAACACTACAACAACGAACATCTCAACAACGAATATTTCAACAACGAACACTACAACAACGAACACTACAACAACGAACACCAAAAAACGAACAATACAACAATGAACACTACAACAACGAACACTACCACAACGAACACCACAACAACGAACACTACAACAACGAACACTAAAACAACGAACACTACAACAACGAACATCTCAACAACGAACATCTCAACAACGAACACTACAACAACGAACACCACAACAACGAACACCACAATAATGAACACTACAACAACGAACACTAGAACAACGAACACCACAACAACGAACACCATAATAATGAACACTACAACAACGAAAATCAGAACAACGAACACTTCAACAACGAACACTACAACAACGAACACTACAACTACGAACATCTTAACAACAAACACCACAACAACGAACTTTACAACAAAGAACTTTACAACAACGAACATCTCAACAGCGAACATCTCAAAAACGAACCACACAACAACGAACACTATAAACAACGAACACCACAACAACGAACATCACAACAATGAACATCACAACAACGAACACTACAACAACGAACATCTCAACAACGAACACCACAATAATGAACACTACAACAACGAAAATCAGAACAACGTACACTACAACAACGAACACTACAACTACGAAAACCTTAACAACAAACACCACAACAACGAACTTTACAACAACAAACACCACAACAACGAACAATACAACAACGAACACCACAACAACGAACTCCACAACAACGAACTTTACAACAACGAACACCTCAACAACGAACATTACAACAACGAAAATCACAAAAACGACCATTACAACAACGAACACCACTACAACGAACTCTACAATAATTAACACTACAACAACGAACAATACAACATTGAACACTACAACTACGAACAAAACAACAACGAACACTTCAACAACGAACACTACAATAACGAACACCACAACAACGAACACCACAACAACGAACACTACAACACCGAACACCACAACAACGAACACCACAACAACGAACATTAGAACAACGAACACTACAACAACGAACGTTATAAGAACGAACTCCACAACAAGAAATACTACAACAACGAACTCTTCAACAACATACACTACAACAACGAACACTACAACAACAAGCACTACAACAACGAACGTTACAACAATGAACACTACAAGAACGAACACAACAACAACGAACAGTACAACAACGAACACACAACAACGAACATTACAACAACGAACACTACAACAACGAACACTACAACAACGAACTTTACAACAATGAACACTAGAACAACGAACACTACAACAACGAACACTACAACAACGAATACTACAACAACGAACACTAATACAACGAACACCACATCAACGAACACCACAACAACGAACATCTCAACAACGAACATCTCAACAACGATTATCTCAACAACGAACACTACAACAACGAACATCACAACAACGAACATTACAAAAACGACCACCACAACAACGAACATCTCAACAACGAACCTCTCAACAGCGAACATCTCAACAACGAACACTACAACAACGAACATCTCAACAACGAACATCTCAACAACGAACACTACAACAACGAACACTACAACAACGAACACTACCACAACGAACACCACAACAACGAACACTACAACAACGAACACTAAAACAACGAACACTACAACAACGAACATCTCAACAACGAACATCTCAACAACGCACACTACAACAACGAACACCAAAACAACGAACACTACAACAACGAACTTTACAACAACGAACACTACCACAACGAACACCACAACAACGAACACTGCAACAACGAACACTAAAACAACGAACACTACAACAACGAACACCAAAACAACGAACACTACAACAACGAACACTACAACAACGAACACAACAATAATGAACACTACAACAACGAACACCAAAACAACGAACACTACAACAACGAACACTACAACAACGAACACTACCACAACGAACACCACAACAACGAACATTACAACAACGAACATTAAAATAACGAACACTACAACAACGAACACTACAACAATGAACACTACAACAACGAACACTAGAACAATGAACACCCAACAACGAACACCACAATAATGAACACTACAACAACGAACACTAGAACAACGAACACCACAACAACAAACATCTCAACAACGAACTCTACAACTACGAACATCTCAACAACAAACACCACAACAACGAACTTTACAACAACCAACATCTCAACAACGAACATCTCAACAACAAACTCCACAACAACGAACTTTACAACAACCAACATCTCAACAACGAACATCTCAACAACGAACCTCTCAACAACGAACACTATAAACAAAAACACCACAACAACGAACATCACAACAACGAACACCACAACAACGAACATCTCAACAACGAACTCTACAACTACGAACATCTCAACAACAAACACCACAACAACGAACTTTACAACAACGAACATCTCAATAACGAACATCTCAACAACGAACCTCTCAAGAACGAACACTACAACAACGAACACCACAACAATGAACATCACAACAACGAACACCACAACAACGAACATCTCAACAACGAACATCTCAACATCGAACGTTTCAACAACGAACATCTCAACTACGAACACTACAACAATGAACACTACAACAACGAGCACCACAACAACGAACATCTCAACAACGAACACTACAACAACGAACACCACAAGAACGAACATCACAACAACGAACATCACAACAACGAACATCTCAAAAACGAACACTACAACAACGAAAATCAGAACAACGAACACTACAACAACGAACACTACAACTTCGAAAACCTTAACAACAAACACCACAACAACGAACTTTACAACAACGAACACCACAACAAAGAACAATTCAGCAACGAACACCACAACAACGAACTCCACAACAACGAACTTTACAACAACGAACACCTCAACAACGAACATTACAACAACGAAAATCACAAAAACGACCATTACAACAACGAACACCACTACAACGAACACTAAAACATCGAACACTACAACAACGAACATCTCAACAACGAACATCTCAACAATGAACACTACAACAATGAACACTACAACAACGAACACCACAACAACGAACACCACAACAACGAACACTACAACAACGAACACCACAGCAACGAACACCACAACAACGAACACTACAACAACGAACACCACAACAACGAAAATTACAACAATGAACACTACAACAACTAACATTACAACAACGAACACTACAACAACAAACACTACAACAAGGGACGCTACAACAACGAACACCACAACAACGAACATTAGAACCACGAACACTACAACAACGAACGTTATAAGAACGAACTTCACAACAAGGAACACTACAACAACGAACACTACAACAACATACACTACAACAACGAACACTACAACAACAAACACTACAACAACGAACATTACAACAATAAACACTACAACAACGAACAGTACAACAACGAACACCACAACAACGAACACCAAAACAACGAACACTACAACAACGAACACTACAACAACGAACACTACCACAACGAACACCACAACAACGAACACTACAACAACGAACACTAAAACAACGAACACTACAACAACGAACATCTCAACAACGAACATCTCAACAATGAACACTACAACAATGAACACTAAAACATCGAACACCACAACAACGAACATCTCAACAACGAACACTACAACAACGAACATCACAACAACGACCATCACAAAAACGAACATCTCAACAACGAACATCTCAACAACGAACATTACAACAACGAACACTAGAACAACGAACACCACAACAACGAACGCCACAATAATGAACACTACAACAACGAACACTAAAACAACGAACACCACAGCAACGAACACCACAATAATGAACACTACAACAACGAAAATCAGAACAACGAACACTTCAACAACGAACACTACAACAACGAACACTAGAACTACGAACATCTTAACAACAAACACCACAACAACGAACTTTACAACAACGAACATCTCAACAACGAACATCTCAACAACAAACACTACACCAACGAACACCACAACAACGAACATCACAACAACGAAGACCACAACAATGAACATCTCAACAATGAACATCTCAACATCGAACGTGTCAACAACGAACATCTTAACTACGAACACTAAAACAATGAACACTACAACAACGAGCACCATGTTACGAATCTCACTAGTATTCTGCCATTACTCTTTATTCTCATATTACTTTATTGTCTTGTTCTTTAATATAGCATCCAGTTGTATGATATAAGATTTTGTATGTTATATATATATATTATAGCATGCTGTAGTGTGCCTGAGTTACATTATATTGTGTGAGGGTTTTTGGTGTTAATTTCTCATGTAGTTTCTCCGTGTGGGCGGTTGACCATATTTGGATATGGCCAGTGTGGGAACATTGTTGTCAATGGAGTGTTTATAGTTTTACCTTGATTTATTCCCATATTTGGTTTCCGTATTATTGTATGGAATGTTGTACCAGTGTTTACTACTCTTTAGTTTAACAATGTTTTGAATATTAGTGCTGCGTTTTATTATTAGAATTTCCACAATGTTTGTGTGGACGGTTAGTTGATTTTTTGGTAGACGCTTGGCCTGCGGACCAAGGCGTGGGCAGAAGCGTGGCAGCTGTATTCGGGAGGAGTCATGTTTTAAGTTAAGTCGTTGGTCACTGTTATTTTAGCCCATATAAATGTTAATTATCTGGTTAGATGATATGAGTGTTACTATTGATTAATCCATGTTCTGGTGATATTGCTCATGTCTCAATAATTAATTTCATTCTATGATATTGCATGCTGAAGAATATTTCTGGCTATTATACATTTAAATATTGTTATGATTGTCCCCCTTAGCATAAATATATTGTTCTCCATTTTATGCAGTGATGTATCTTTACCCCTAGACAATTATTGGCATGGCCGATTTATTATCTTTTTTATTGCACTGCGGGGAGAAGAACCTTATTTAGTCTCAAGGGTGGTAACAAATAAGGGCCTGTGTCTGGGATAATAAGCCTTAATTCCCTGTAATGTGGTACAATTAACAGTGCTAATTATTAATAGCAATTGCCTTCCTAGGTACTCTGTGATTATCTAGTGACACCTAATCAAGTCTGTGAAATTATCTGTTCAATCTGAGCTGCTGTTAAAACTTCTCAACGGTTCACGATTTGAGGTAAGTGTTTAGCTTGTGCCAGGGGCCAAGCATAATTTTCAGTGTTGTTTCAAGTGTAAGTTGTGATTATTGAGCCAACCATGGAGGATCAGGTTGCTGCGCTGGTATATCAGCCAAATTTTGGTAAAATTAAAGACTTAAAGAAGTCTGGTTTGTTATTGCTGGCTGATAAATTGAACATAGCAATTTCCAGTAAAATGTTGAAAGCTCAAGTGTTAAGAGTGATTGTCACACACTTGGTGGAGGAGGAGAGACTTGAAGAAGAGTGTTTGGGAGAGTTAGAAGAAGAGTCAAGTAACAAGGTGGCAATCTTAAAGTTGGAGTTGGAGACTAAATTAGAAATGGCTAGGCTGGAAGCAGACAAGCAGAGGTTGGAAGCAGACAAGCAGATGTTGGAAGCAGACAAGCAGAGGTTAGAGTTACAGAACCAGACAAAACACCTTGAGTTGGAGGCTCAGTTAAGACTAGCAGAGCAGCAGACTAGACAATTAGAAATTCAGCAGAGTATGGCTGAAAATAATAACAGGTTAGAACAGCAGAGAATTGCAGCAGGGCAAGGTAACACTAGTAATAATCCAGAGAGTGCAAATAGTTCTTCCAAGTACAGTAAACATGTAGAATTACCTAAGTTTAATGAAGAAGATCCAGAAATATTTTTCTTGCATTTTAAGAAACTAGCAGTCAGCATGAACTGGCCTGTCGATCAATGGGTTAGATGCCATATTACAAGGACAATTTAAGGGTAAAGCTCAAGAGGTATTATCATCTTTGCCGGTTGAGAATTCTTTCGATTTTAAATTTGTTCAGCAAAGTATTTTGAATGCTTACCAGCAGATCCCAGAGGCACATAGAATAAAATTCAGAAGTTTAAAAAGAGAACATGACCAGACTATTTCTGACTTTGTAAGAGTAAAATTAAATCACTTTGACAAATGGATTAAAGCACTTAATATTACAGAGTTTGAGACTTTAAGAAACCTCATAGTAACTGAGGAAGTAGTGGGATGTCTACCAGAGAAATTAGCTTTATTTATGGCTGAAAATAAACAAACCACTGATCTTATCAAATTAGCCAAGCTAGCTGATGAGCATGAACTACTTACTAAAGTACCTTTCAGAGCACCAATTAACCATTTTAATGCTAAAACTAATCATTATGCTCATAAAAATCATGTTTTCCAGACTCGACCCCCTCCCCTTCCGGCCCGTTGGCGTCGTGAGGGGGCTTGGTGGACGGCTGCCGGAGTGTGATGCTCCGTTGGGCAGTCCTCTGTCCTTTTCTGGCCTTGCACTCCTGCTGCTGTCTTCTCCAATTGTGCCGGATCGCTTTTCCTTTTCCTTATGTTTCGTTTTTCTCCCCCCTCTTCTCCTATCTGCTTGTCGTTTCCTGCCGACCTTTTGCTTGTTTTGGATTATTTCTTTGGACTTCTTCTATTTTGACGCCCGGGTGCTTGAGGAGGCATACTCTTGCACCCGTAGAACTGTAGTACCCGACGTCTCGAGCGAGGGGAACCTTTTATTGTCAATCCCCCTTTCGTCGCTGAACCCGATCTCGACGGACTGACGGTTCTTAAGGTGGCGTTTGTGGGGCGTATACTCACGACGCACCCCTAGGGGGCCCCGGCATGATCGGCGATAGCTTCCTGTTGGGTGTCCTGCCTCTAATTGTGGCTCCATGGTGGGTATGGGGGCACATTCGTGGATGAATTTGTCACTTTTCGTCTCTATGTCGTTGAATGTTTCCGTTGTACCCTCTCAGGCTCGTGGGGTGGGCGACCAAGCCCCCGAGTCGGCCAGTATTGGAAGACCAGGCTCTGTAGCTCCCGCTGCGTTGGGCCCCGACCTTGCTCCTCCTTTGACCGTCCTGACTTCTTCCCCCAGCTCCCCTCCCTCCTCTGAGGTTGGGTCGAGCCTCCAGCCCCCGGTGGTGACCACTTCGTCCCCTGGTGTGGCTAAGTCTTTCGTTGTGACTACTGCGCCTTTTCACCCCTCTCTCTCTAGGGGTTCTCAACGCCGTTCGCGCCCCAACCGCACTCGCTCGATTCCTTCCCGTGCTGATGCGTATCAGGCCTTGTTTGGTCCTGCTTCATGGGCCAAATACTTTGATCTCCTCCCTCTTGATTCTGCGCCTCCTGACGATTTCTCCCTCCATCGGCATCTTGTAGATTCCGTGGATGCGTGTGTTACTTTCAACCCCACTCGTCTCGGTACACGTGTCGTTGCTGCTCCTTCTCAGGATGCGGCTTCCCGCTTGGCTGCCTTATCTTGCCTTGGCGAGATCCCTGTTCGGGTCTCCAAGAACGTTCAGATGAATTCCAGTGTTGGCACTATTCTCCTCCAACCCCATGTTGCAACCGGTGTTCGGAATCTGCAGGATTGCCATGATGATATTCGGCATATCCTTGATGCCCAAGGCCATTCTGTCCTCCAGGTTGACTCGTTTATTCGTCCCCCTCGTGGTCGTCGCCGTCAACCCCTTCGCGTTGTGAAGGTCACCTTTGATGGTAGGACCCTTCCATCCTCTGTCATTCTTGCTGGTGCTAGGTGCTCTGTCCAGGAGTATATTCCTTCTCCTCGACTTTGTAATAAGTGCTGGAGGTTTGGGCATGGTGCCCTCCGCTGCTCTGGGACTGTCTCTCTCTGTCCTTTGTGTGGGAGTGAAGGTCACTCTAAGTCGGAGTGCACTTCTCCCCAAGCTCGCTGCCTCAACTGCGGTGAGGCCCATCCTACGTTCTCCCGTGCCTGTGTCCTTTACAAGCGTGAGGCGGCCGTCCTTAACTTGAAGCACCGGGAGCGTTTGTCTTTTCCTGAGGCGAGGCGCCAGGTTCGCCGGCTCCCGCCTTTTACTAACATCTCTTATGCTCGCGTGTTGCGCTCTTCCTCTCCTCGTCCTTCCCCCCTTCCTCAGACTCTCAACCGTTTCCGGGCCTTGGACCCTGATACGCCCACTGCCCCCTCCTCTGTTCCTTTGAGTTCTTTCCCGAGGGGTCCCCCTCCTGGTCCTCTGTCTGGGGTTCCCCTTCTTTCAACCCGGTCTGTCATGTCTCCTGTGTCTTCTTCCTCGTCCCCCTCCGATCCTCCTTCCCATCCTCTTCCACCATCTATCGGCTCTCCCCGCCGCCTGTCGGTGCAGGCGGATGTCCATCGCTCTCCTAACGGCCGTCGTGTGTGCTCTCGTTCGGCTTCTCCTGTTGAGACACTGGAATCCGTTGCCCGGTACGTAGTTGCTGGGACACCTGTCTCTTTAAGTCAGAAGCGTAAGCCTGGCTCCTCTCCTTCCTCTTCCCCGGCGGGTAAGAAGGCTTCGCTTTCTTCCTTAGCTCCTACTTCTGGCTCTGTTGCTCCTTCCCCTCCCGTTTCAGTGGTTGCGCCCTCTGTTCCTGCTATGGAGGTTTCTTTGGCCCCTGCTTCCCTTTCGGTTGCTGCTCTTGCTGGGGTTCGCTCCCCTCTTTCTACTCCCCCTCTTCCAACTGCTGTCCTTGACTGCTCCTCTCCGTTGTCTCCTCCTCTTCCTCCTCCTCCTCCGGACCCCGCCCGCCCACCTCTGATCTGTTCTCCCGTTTCCTTCCCTCCGTCTTTGCTCAGTTTACCCATGCCCCCTAACCCTGACTTTGCTGACCCTGATCCCGACCCTGATATTCTTTAACATGCTCTGTTGCTCTTTCGCCTTTGTTTCTTCCTTGTTCTCTGTTTTTGTCCTTTCTCTTCTCGTCGTTGTCCATTCTTCAATGGAACGTTCGAGGTTATTACGCCAATTTCCTCGAACTCCAACTTCTGATTTCGCGGTTTTCGCCCCTTTGTGTCTGTCTCCAGGAGCCAATGCTTGGTGCTCGTCCTGGTCGTTTTCGTGGCTATTCCTTTCTCCCCCCCCCCCCCCAGCCATTGCTGGGGCTTCTAATTCTTCTGCTCTCTTGATTCGTGCAGATGTTCCCTTTGTTCCTTTACTTTTTCCTTCGCCTCTCCATTGTTCTGCTGCTCGTATCTTTGTGGGGAAATGGTACACAGTTTGTTCCATTTATCTCCCCCCGAGTGTCCCGCTCTCTCTTCCTGATTTGAAACACCTCCTAGACTCCTTGCCGGAGCCTGTGCTCCTGCTGGGTGACTTCAATTGTCGTCATTCTCTTTGGGGTGACGTTCTGACGAATACCCGGGGTCGCCTCCTTGAGCCGTTTCTCCTATCTTCTTCCCTGTCTCTTCTGAATTCTGGTGAGCCCACTCATTTGGACTCTCGGACTCGCACCCTTTCTTGTCTTGATCTTTCTCTCTGCTCTTCTTCTCTTTACTTAGATTTCACGTGGCAGGTTCTTGATGACCTCCATGGAAGTGATCATTTCCCCATCCTTGTTTCCTTTTTCTCTTTTCGCCCTTCCCTCTCTTTCCCTAGGTGGCAGTTTGCTAAGGCAGACTGGACCCTATTTACCCTCAGTGCTGCTCTCTCTGACCTCTCCCTTCTGCCTCTCTCTCGCGCTCTCCTCGTTTTTCATGACACTGTCTTCAACGCTGCCCTCCGCTCTATTCCTCGCTCTTCCTCTCGGGGTCCACGGAAGTGCGTTCCCTGGTGGAATGCGGACTGTGCTCGGGCTGTCCGCTGTAAGCGTGCAGCCTGGAAGAGGCACCGCCGTAGGCAGACGACCGATTCTTTTCTTTTCTTTCGGAAAGCGAGTGCGGTGGCCCGTAGGGCCATCCGTACGGCTAAACGTGAATGTTGGGCATCTTATGTCTCAACAATTACGTCCGAAACCCCTCTGGCCCAGATCTGGAAGCGTATCCGCAAGATAGCGGGTAAGTTCGTTCCCGATGTTTCACCGGTCCTTCACCTCCATGATACTCTTGTGGCGGACCCGTTGCAGGTCGCTTCCGAACTGGGTTCCCACTTTTCTTCTGTTCGCTCTGGTCTTCATCTTCCCCAATCTTTCCTTCTTCGTAAACCTGTCCTTGAGTCTCGTCCTTTAGATTTCTGCACTCATCTTCAGCTTCCCTATAATGATCCCTTCTCTCTCTCTGAACTTCGTTCTGCCCTGGCCCTCTGCGGTTCTACGGCGGCGGGCTTCGATGGTATTCATTATGAGATGCTTCGCCATCTCCCTCCGAGCACGTCTCAGTATTTACTGAGTCTGTATAATCGGATCTGGGAGTCGTCGTCAGTCCCTGAGGACTGGCTCGATGCCGTTGTCCTCCCTGTTCGCAAACCGGGATCTCTGGGTACTTCCCCTAAGGACTTTCGCCCTATTGCTCTCACGAGTTGTGTCTGCAAACTCTTTGAACGTATGGTTAACGTTCGTCTGATGTGGTTCCTGGAACACCATCACCTCCTCTCCCCTTCTCAATTTGGTTTCCGCAAGTGCCGCAGCACGACAGATGTCCTGGTGAACTTGGAGGTCTATATTCGTACTGCTTTTGCTGCGAAGACCTCCGTTGTTGCCGTCCTTTTTGACCTGGAAAAGGCTTACGACACCACTTGGCGTTATCATATCCTATCTCAACTTCATTCTTTTGGCCTTCGTGGTCATCTCCCTCTCTTTCTCCGCAGCTTCCTCTCTCGTCGTTCCTTTCGGGTGCGCCTTGGTACCGCTCTCTCTCCCTCTTTTCAGCAATACGAAGGTGTGCCCCAGGGTAGTGTTCTGAGCACTACTCTTTTTCTGGTTGCCCTTAATGGTCTTCTTTCCTCTCTTCCTTCTGGTGTCTTCTCCGCTCTCTATGTCGATGATCTTACCCTTTGTTGTCAGGGTGATGATTCGCCTCTCCTTCAACGTCGGCTTCAACTTGCAATTGATGCCGTGTCGTCTTGGGCCACTGATCATGGCTTCAAGTTCTCTACTTCTAAGACTTGTGCCATGACATTTACGCGGAAACGGGTTGTTCTTCGTCCCTCTTTGTCACTTTATGGTCATCCCCTTGAATACAAAGATTCCGCGAAGCTTTTGGGGTTATTCCTTGACACTCGTTTGTCTTGGTCTCCCCATATCTCTTACCTCCGTGTTGAGTGCTCTAAGGCCCTTACCCTCCTTCGGGTCTTGTCCCATACTTCTTGGGGGGCAGATAGGCGCACTCTCCTTGCTTTACATTCCTCTCTCGTTCTGTCTAAGCTCGATTATGGTTGCCCTGCTTACTCGTCTGCTTCTTCTACTCTTCGCCGTCTTGATGCTTTGCACCATACTGGGTTGCGCCTCAGTTCTGGTGCCTTTCGTTCGACTCCCATCCTTAGCTTGTATGTTGACACTGGCTTCCTGTCTCTCCAGGACCGCCGTGATCGCTACTGTCTTCGCTATCTTGCGCGGTCCTTGCAACATCCTTCCTCTCGCCTCTGTCGTGCTTTAACTTTTACCCCTCCTGCGGTTCCTGTTCCTCTTCACCACCTCCCTCTTTCTGTCGGGTTATCTCGCCTGCAGGATTCTCTTTCCGTTCGTATTTCTGATGTTTCTCCTCGTGTTGTTCCTTCTTTGCCCCCGTGGAGGGTCCCTCTTCCGCGGTTTTGTACATCCTTGACCCGTATCACTAAAGCTTTTACCCCTCCTACGGTTCTAAAACGCCTTTTCCTCGAGCACTTTTCTTCTCACTCCCGCTCCGTTTCTGTCTTCACCGATGGGTCTAAGTCAGCGGACGGTGTTGGCTACTCTGTTGTTTTTCCTGATCGCACTTATATGTGTCGCTTGCCTCCGGAGACTAGCATCTTTACAGCGGAACTTTATGCTATTCTCTATGCTCTTCGTCTCCTACTTTCTCGTTGTCAGTCTTCCTTTGTAGTTGTTGTTGACTCTCGTAGTGCCCTCATGGCTCTCGGGTCCTTTAATCCAGTTCATCCAGTGGTTGTCGAGATCCAGCATTGGCTGTTTCTCGTTCACAGTAAATTTAAGTCGGTTGAGTTTTGTTGGGTTCCCAGCCATATTGGTGTGTCTTTAAATGAGCGTGCGGATGCTGCCGCCAAGGAAGCTGTCCGCTCTTGTCCCATCTCTCGTAAGGGCATTCCGTATTCCGACTTTTACCCGGTTATCCATTCCTCAGTCCTTACCCGTTGGCAGGCTTCTTGGTTGTCTGTTACTGGTAACAAGCTACGTACTCTTAAATGTTGTGTTTCCTCGTGGCAGTCCTCCTTCCACCGTAACCGGCGGTGGGAAACAGCTCTGGCGAGGTTACGTATTGGCCATACTCGCTTAACCCATGGTCACTTGATGGAGCGCCGCCCTGCTCCTTATTGTCCTAGTTGCATTGTCCCTCTTACGGTCGTGCATGTCCTTCTTGAATGTCCTGACTTCCAGGACGAGCGTATGTCTTGCTTTCCGACCGCCCCTCGCGGTCGCCTGTCCCTCGATAGAATTCTTTGTGACTCGGATACTTTTGATATCGTTCGCCTTATGCGTTTTTGTTCTCGTATTGGCATCCTTGGTGATATTTAGCGCCCTCTGATTATTTTGCGTCTTTGATGGTGCTACATAGCCTTCCCGGTTTGGTGCCTTCTTTTGATAATTACTTACTTACTTACTTCCAGACTCGACCAGCTACTTCACCTTCTCCCCTTAACCCTTCTCCTGTAAAGCCTAAATCTGAGGAACAGACAGGGTTGTCAACCTCAAGTAATGTAGTGATTAAGCCTGCAGTGGGTTCGGCTGTTCCGACCACTAGCAGGTATTGCAAGCATTGCAGGAGAAGAGGTCATGTGGTAAATTCATGTTATGCTTTGCACCCAGAGTTAAGGCCAACTGGTCTCATTTATTGTAGAGGTGTGCAAAATAAATTAACTAAGGAACATGTAACTGTAAACCCCATTTGGGTGAAACAGTATTCTCCATATATGTCTTCAGGTGAAGTTTTGTGTGTTAATGGGAAATGGAAGCCAGTGGTTCTTCTTCGTGATACTGGTGCTTCCCAAACCTTAATTTCTGCCAGTATACTCTCTAATGTTGAAAAGAGAGATACTAGGAAGTCTGTAGTTCTTCAGAGTGTTGCAGGATGTAAAACTGTACCTCTGATAGATGTTACTTTAAGATCCACCATTACTCCAAGTGTATGCACTGTGGGTGTTAGTACACAGTTGTCCATCCCAGGTGTGGATGTTATATTGGGTAATGATGTGGCCATAAATCATGTTGTGGGTGAGATTGATCCCAGTTTGTTTAACCAGCCAGTTGCAGACCATGTTGTTTATTCTGCCTGTGCTGAAGTTAGTTCTAGGAATGAACAACCGGTTGTAATAGATGGTTTTGTCCATTCTACCTGTGCTGATGTCAGTACTATTATTAATCCAGTTGTCAGTTCTGTTGTTGTTACTCAAGCATTTGTTCCAGTAACCAGTACCCCTTCAGTGGAGAAGTGGGATGTGGTTGTTCCAGATTCCTGTGTGGCCGATTTAGTTGTTGAGAGTAAGCCTGATACTATGACTCTGCTTTATTCCAATAAATTGGGAAAGGATGTCCATGTACCATTGTCTTGCCCGCTCACTACGAACGTTGCGCCAGGAGTTGAGAGAAACTTAAAAGCCACGACTCTGTATTCCAGCCAAGTGAATGGTTTAGGACAAGATGTCGGGTTGGCAGAAGTATTCCCGCTCACTCCAAGTTTAGAATCAGTTGTCGAGAGTAAGTCTGTTGTAGAGGCCCCGCCTCACCCTAGTCAAGGTGATAGTATAGGGGAGGAGGTCAAACTACCTGTTACTTGCCCGCTCGCTTCAGATTCCCTTAATTTATGTGCATTGAGTAGAACTGACCCTAAGATTTCAGAGAGAAGCAAGGAGACAGTCTGTACTGTAGATCCAGTTCTGGAGAGTGTGGGAGAGCAGTCAGAGGATCAGCTTCTGTTGAGTAGATGATCCCATTGAGCCTCCCTCTTCAGTTGTCTGTGAGGATGTGACCCAGCTTGGTAGTGATATTATTGATTGTGAGCAGACAGTACTCCAAGCAGCTCCAGAAGTCATGGGAGGAAATTTTGGTAAAACAATTAAGAGTGGTAAAGTAGCATTTGGATCTAAGATGCGGAGATTTGTGGGTTGTGATTCTTATTCCATGTGGAGTAAGTATTTCTCATTGTGTACATTGAGTCAGAGTGTGTGTAGGATGTTGAAATCTACTTTTATTCTGCAGGAACCATTTTCTTGTGAAGTAATGGACTGTGGGACATCTTTGTCCAGCCTTGTGGTTGATCAGAGACAGTTTACTCAAGTAGGTTGTGCAACCAGTAGTTCTGAGGAAGTGGTGAGTTATACTAGAGCAGTATCTCTATATTCAGATCCAGTTAATTTTGATGCACGAGTGATAAAAGTGTATGTTCCACTCAAGTGTGGTGTTGACTCTCAGAGTCATATTGTGGGTGAAGGATTAAATCACACTGGGGAGCAGATGTTTGAGGCTCCAGGTGTGTATTTCCAGTTGGGGGATAAGGTTATCCTACCTAGTGATAATCATTGTGAAGGGTTTCAGATTGTCCTTGGGCGTTTCTCAGGTAATCTGCTGTGCATCTTCAAGATGTTAAGACCCTTAAACCTTTTGGTTGATTGTTTGTCATCAGACGTAAATCACTTGGGAAGTGATGGTGAGGGTTGTCAAGTTTTCGGCATGTTTTACTTAGTCTTTTGGAAGACTAGAAGGTTGATGATAGTGTGTGTTGTGTTCAAGTTCACCATCAGGAGGTGTGAACTTGTCTTGAGAGTTATGATTGAGATAGGGTGCCTAGGCATATGCCTGTTTTCTTTCACTGATCGTTATGACAGAGTTATGAGGCAATTGATTTCTGTGTTCCTTATGGATCATCTGAGTCAGTTCGATCAGGTAGTCTTTGCACTTATCTTGGGTTGTATTTCTTGGTTTGCTAAGTCGGTGTCTTGTGTTTCGGAAGGTTCTATGAATGGGAATGTTTTATACATAATTGTGAGGTTTAATGCTTATTTCTCTAATTTTAGTATCCATTGGACGAGAGTATGTGTTCCACAGAGGATCAAGAGTGATGAAGAGCAGATGTCTGTGTCAGAGCATACCCAGGAGAAGTCCCAAATCTACTCAACATCCAGTCAGCTTCAATTAAGCAGTTCAGCTCCAGAAAAAGGGAGAAATGGAAAATGGAGCCTGTCTTGGAAAAATTCACCATGTGGAAAAGGAATCACATGGAAATACGGGACTGATCTTAGAGAAATAGTAGCAACAGATAGAAAGATAAATTGCCGTGATAACTGTGTGAAAGCAGCTACCTTTCCTGACAATTCTAATAATGATAATGTTGTTGATAAGAGTGTGATATATGATCTGAAACTAAGTGATATAAATGAGATAGTACCCTGGAGAGATAAATTTGCATACTCCAGTGAAACCTATGTAGTGTTTTTATTTATAAGATGTATGAAATTTTTGAAAAAATGAAATCAACCTTCAGTTAATTTCATTTTTTTTCTTAGGGGACATGAGGAATGTTACGAATCTCACTAGGATTCTGCCATTACTCTTGATTCTCATATTACTTTATTGTCTTGTTCTTTAATATAGCATCCAGTTGTATGATATAAGATTTTGTATGTTATATATATATATATTATAGCATGCTGTAGTGTGCCTGAGTTACATTATATTGTGTGAGGCTTTTTGGTGTTAATTTATCATGTAGTTTCTCCGTGTGGGCGGTTGACCATATTTGGATATGACCAGTGTGGGAACATTGTTGTCAATGGAGTGTTTATAGTTTTACCTTGATTTATTCCCATATTTGGTTTTCGTATTATTGTATGGAATGTTGTACCAGTGTTTACTACTCTTTAGTTTAACAATGTTTTGAATATTAGTGCTGCGTTTTATTATTAGAATTTCCACAATGTTTGTGTGGACGGTTAGTTGATTTTTTGGTAGACGCTTGGCCTGTGGACCAAGGTGTGGGCAGAAGCGTGGCAGCTGTATTCGGGAGGAGTCATGTTTTAAGTTAAGTCATTAGTCACTGTTATTTTAGCCCATATAAATGTTAATTATCTGGTAGGATGAAATGAGTGTTACTATTGATTAATCCATGTTCTGGTGATATTGCTCATGTCTCAATAATTAATTTCACTCTGTGATATTGCATGCTGAAGAATATTTCTGGCTATTATACATTTAAACATTGTTATGATTGTCCCCCTTAGCATAAATATATTGTTCTCCATTTTATGCAGTGATGTATCTTTACCCCTAAACAATTATTGGCAAGGCCGATTTATTATCTTTTTTATTGCACTGCGGGGAGAAGAACCTTATTTAGTCTCAAGGATGGTAACACACCACAACAACGAACATCTCAACAACGAACACTACAACAACGAACACCACAAGAACGAACATCACAACAACGAACATCACAACAATGAACATCTCAACAACGAACACCACAATAATGAGCACTACAACAACGAAAATCAGAACAACGAAAATCACAAAAACGACCATTACAACAAAGAACACCACTACAACGATCACCACTACAACGAACACTACAATAATTAACACTACTACAACGAACAATACAACATTGAACACTACAACAACGAACAAAACAACAACGAACACTTCAACAACGAACACTACAACAACGAACACCACAACAACGAACACTACAACAACGAACACCACAACAACGAACACCACAACAACAAACACTACAACAACGAACACCATAACAACGACAATTACAAAAATGAACACTACAACAACTAACATTACAACAACGAACACTACAACAACAAACGCTATAACAACGAACATCACAACAACGAACATTAGAACAACGAACACTACAACAACGAACGTTATAAGAACGAACTCCACAACCAGGAACACTACATCAACGAACACCACAACAACGAACATCTCAACAACGAACATCTCAACAACGAATATCTCAACAACGAACAATACAACAACGAACATCACAACAATGAACATCTCAACAACGAACACTACAACAATGAACACTAGAACAATGAACACCACAACAACGAACACCACAATAATGAACACTACAACAACGAACATTAGAACAACGAACACCACAACAACGAACACCACAATAATGAACACTACAACAACGAAAATCAGAACAACGAACACTTCAACAACGAACACTACAACACCGAACACTACAACTCCGAACGTCTTAACAACAAACACCACAACAACGAACTTTACAACAACGAACATCTCAACAACGAACACTACAACAACGAACACCACAAGAACGAACATCACAACAACGAACATCGCAACAACGAACATCTCAAAAACGAACACCACAACAACGAAAATCAGAACAACGAACACTACAACAACGAACACTACAACTACGAAAACCTTAACAACAAACACCACAACAACGAACTTTACAACGACGAACATTACAACAATGAACACTACAACAACGAACACTACAACAACGAACAGTACAACAACGAACATTACAACAACGAACACTACAACAACGAACACTACTACAACGAACACTACAACAACGAACTTTACAACAATGAACACTACAACAACGAACACTACAACAACGAACACTACAACAACGAACACTACAACAACGAACACCACATCAACGAACACCACAACAACAAACATCTCAACAACGAACATCTCAAGAACGAATATCTCAACAACGAACACTACAACAACGAACATCACAACAACGAACATTACAACAACGACCACCACAACAACGAAAATCTCAGCAAAGAACCTCTCAACAATGAACATCTCAACAACGAACACTACAACAACGAACATCTCAACAATGAACATCTCAACGACGAACACTACAACAACGAACACTACAACAACGAACACTACAACAACGAACACTACCACAACGAACACCACAACAACGAACACTACAACAACGAACACTAAAACAACGAACACTACAACAACGAACACCACAATAATGAACACTACAACAATGAACACTACAACAACGAACACTACAACAACGAACACCACAATAATGAACATCACAACAACGACCATCACAAAAACGAACATCTCAACAACGAACATCTCAACAACGAACATTACAACAACGAACACTAGAACAACGAACATAACAACAACGAACACCACAATAATGAACACTACAACAACGAACACTAGAACAACGAACACCACAGCAACGAACACCACAATAATGAACACTACAACAACGAAAATCAAAACAACGAACACTTCAACAACGAACACTACAACAACGAACACTACAACTACGAACATCTTAACAACAAACACCACAACAACGAACTTTACAACAACGAACATCTCAACAACGAACCTCTCAACAACGAACACTATAAACAACGAACACCACAACAACGAACATCACAACAACGAACACCACAACAACGAACATCTCAACAACGAACTCTACAACTACGAACATCTCAACAACAAACACCACAACAACGAACTTTACAACAACGAACATCTCAACAACGAACATCTCAACAACGAACCTCTCAACAACGAACACTACAGCAACGAACACCACAACAACGAACATCACAACAACGAACACCACAACAACGAACATCTCAACAACGAACATCTCAACATCGAACGTGTCAACAACGAACATCTCAACTACAAACACTAAAACAATGAACACTACAACAACGAGCACCACAACAACGAACATCTCAACAACGAACATCTCAACAACGAACACCACAATAATGAGCACTCCAACAACGAAAATCAGAACAACGAACACTACAACAACGAACACTACAACTACGAAAACCTTAACAACAAACACCACAACAACGAACTTTACAACAACGAACACCACAACAACGAACAATACAACAACGAACACCACAACAACGAATTCCACAACAACGAACTTTACAGCAACGAACACCTCAACAACGAACATTACAACAACGAAAATCCCAAAAACGACCATTACAACAACGAACACCACTACAACGAACACTACAATAATTAACACTACTACAACGAACAATACAACATTGAACACTACAACAACGAACAAAACAACAACGAACACTTCAACAACGAACACTACAACAACGAACACCACAACAACGAACACCACAACAACGAACACTACAACGAATACCACAACAACGAACACCACAACAACAAACACTACAACAACAAACACTACAACAACGAACACCACAACAACGAAAATTACAACAATGAACACTACAACAACTAACATTACAACAACGAACACTACAACAACAAACACTACAACAACGAACGCTACAACAACGAACACCACAACAACGAACATTAGAACAACGAACAATACAACAACGAACGTTATAAGAACGAACTCCACAACAAGGAACACTACAACAACGAACACTACAACAATGAACACTACAACAACGAACACCACATCAACGAACACCACAACAACGAACATCTCAACAACGAACATCTCAACAACGAATATCTCAACAACGAACAATACAACAACGAACATCACAACAACGAACATTACGACAACGACCACCACCACAACAACGAATATCTCAACAACAAACCTATCAACAACGACCATCTCAGCAACGAACACTACAACAACGAACATCTCAACAACGAACACTACAACAACGAACACCAAAACAACGAACACTACAACAACGAACACTACAACAACGAACACTACCACAACGAACACCACAACAACGAACACTACAACAACAAACACTAAAACAACGAACACTACAACAACGAACATCTCAACAACGAACATCTCAACAACGAACATCTCAACAACGAACACTACAACAACGAACACTAGAACAACGAACACCACAACAACGAACACCACAATAATGAACACTACAACAACGAACATTAGAACAACGAACACCACAACAACGAACACCACAATAATGAACACTACAACAACGAAAATCAGAACAACGAACACTTCAACAACGAACACTACAACAACGAACATCTCAACAACGAACCTCTCAACAACGAACACTATAAACAACGAACACCACAACAACGAACATCACAACAACGAACACCACAACAACGAACATCTCAACAACGAACTCTACAACTAAGAATATCTCAACAACAAACACCACAACAACGAACTTTACAACAACGAACATTTCAACATCGAACGTCTCAACAACGAACATCTCAACTACGAACACTACAACAATGAACACTACCACAACGAGCACCCCAGAAACGAACACCTCAACAACGAACACTACAACAACACACACCACAAGAACGAACACCACAACAACGAAATCAGAACAACGAACACTACAACAACGAACACTACAACTACGAAAACCTTAACAACAAACACCACAACAACGAACTTTACAACAACGAACTCCACAACAACGAACTTTACAACAACGAACACCTCAACAACGAACATTACAAAATCGAAAATCACAAAAACGACCATTACAACAACGAACACCACTACAACGAACACTACAATAATTAACACTACAACTACGAACAATACAACATTGAACACTACAACAACGAACAAAACAACAACGAACACTTCAACAACGAACACTACAACAACGAACACTACAACAACGAGCATTACAACAATGAACACTACAACAACGAGCATTACAACAATGAACCCTACAAGAACGATTACTACAACAATGAACTATTGAATTTCAATACAATGAAGTATTGGTGTGACATTATCCAGTTGTTGGACCCTGCCTTTTTGGTGGTGATCCTGGACGGGTCCCGCCACCCGGGCCAAACCTCAACACTTCCAAGCTAACTATATTTTCTCCATCTCTGATAGTCATCTAGCCCATGATTCTTTACACAGATTAAACCATCTTTTATAGACCTTAGTCGTGTTGCTTGGTGCTTTTCCTGATAGTTTCCTCTACCCAATAGATATTTCCAGAGGAAAGATGAGTAAGATTATTATTGTTGTGGTGTTAGTGGTGGGGATGACGGGAAGATATGCCCAGTGGCAAATGGCGGGGGAATCTTAGAGCAGGAACCAACTGCTCCAGCTGCGGCAGTAGGTGAAGGACTACCAAGAGGACAACACTGGAGTAGGAGGCCAGGCGCGGCAGGTGGCTGTCGATCTCAACCTGCTTCCACCTCTGCCCACTTGTGACCCCTCACTCCTACAGGATCAACGGCTAGACTCCCTCCTGGACCACCTGCCTCTAGTGGGCACACACCGGCGGCAACAACACACACGCATGCAGGTGGAAGGCCTCAAGGCCTTCCTGCTGCAGGTGGGAGAGGAGCCCAAGACCCAGCCTCCCGAAGGATGGTTCAGCTGGAAAATAGCAGTGATTTTCGTCTTCGTCCTTCTCTATCTCTGCCTTAACAGTGGGTCAGGCGTACACTCTACGCCCACTCTAGTAGGGAGTACTACTTCCACGGAGCTAAATCTCTCTCCCGCGAAGCCTGATCACACACCCTCACATACCATTAAAACCCAAAAACACACCGGTACAATACCCACAACAACAACAACAACACCCACAACAACAACATCAACAGGAGCAACAACAACAACATCAACAACAACAACATCAACAACAACAACATCAACACCCAAGTCAACAACATCAACACCCAAGTCAACAACAGCAACAACATCAACACCCAAGTCAACAACATCAACATCCAAGTCAACAACAACATCAACACCCAAGTCAACAACAACAACAATAACAACAAGGACAAACAAAGGCTAAAACCAAACGATTAGGTCGTGGATAACCTGCCCCAGAAAGTTTTAGGGTGCAATTATTGGCCTTAAAGGAAAATGAATATAAGAGCTTGAGGTCAAATTCAACGTATTTATCTCGCTCAATTGGTGTGAAGGGAGAGCAGAGATCTATGGGTATGATGCGGCAAACATCGAGAGGTGCGAAGATGCCCTCCTCCAGATAATGAAGAACGGCGCAAAATGAGACTAGGCCTACCTCGGACAACGGGAGAGGTAGTCCCGTTGTTGACAGCGGGAGTGGTAGTCCCGTTGTTGACAGCGGGAGTGGTAGTCCCGTTGTTGACAGCGGGAGTGGTAGCGACGCTACGTGTCCTGTTGTTGGCAACGGGAGTGGTGTGTGTGTGTGTGTGTATGTGTACACCTTGTTGTACTTGTGGGGGTTGAACTCTGGCACTTTGGTCCCGCCTCTTAACTGTCAATCAACTGGTGTACAGATTCCTAAGCCTACTGGGCTCTATCATATCTACATTTGAAACTGTGTATAGAGTCAGCCTCCACCACATCACTGTCTAATGCATTCCACCTGTTAACTACTCTGACACTGAAATAGTTCTTTATAACGTCCCTGTGGCTCATTTGGGTACTCGATCTCCACCTGTGTCCCCTTGTTCGCGTACCACCCGTTTTAAACTTTTTATCCTTAGCTACCCTGCCAATTCCTCACATAATTTTGTAGGTAGTGATCATGTCTTCTTATACTCTTCTGTCTTCCAGTGTCGTGAGGTGCATTTTACGCAGCCTTTCCTCGTAACTAATGCCTCTTAGTTTTGGGACTAGTCTAGTGGCATACCACTTAACTTTTTCAGGATTCGTCTTGTGCTTGACAAGGCTCTATGCTGGGGCCGTATACTCCAGTCTTACATATGCCGTATACAAGATTCTGAATGATTCCTTACACAGGTTCCTGAAGGTTCTTCTGATGTTAGCCAGCGACGCATGTGCCGCAGATGTAATTCTTTTTATGTGGGCTTCAGGAGACAGTTTTGGTGTGATATTAACTATATCTCTCTCTCTGTGCGTTTCAAGAAGTACTTCATCTCATATTCTGTATCTGGTGTCTGGCCTCCTCTTTCCACCGCCTTGTTTATGAACTTATTTATTTGTACTCACGTATTTGTGCCTGCAGGATCGAGCATTGACTCTGGAATCCCGCCTTTCGAGCCCGTTTCCTATAGCAATGACTCCGGTCCTATTTCCCTGTCATATCTAGTTTTAAAATTATGAATAGAATTTGCTTCCACAAAATGCTCCTTAAGATCATTCCATTTTTCCACTACTCTCACACTAAAAGAAAACGTCCTAACATCTCTGTGACTTATCTGAGTTTCCAGCTTCCACCCATGTCCCCCCTCGTCTATTTCTACTCTGTCAATTCCCTTCAGAATTTTATTTATTAATATCATATCCCGCTTCCTTCTTTTTTCTAGTGTCGTAAGGCTCAGTTCCTTCAGGCGCTCTTCATACCCCATCCCTCGTAATGCAGGAATGAGTCTCGTTGCAAACTTCTGAACCTTTTCCCGTTTCCTTATGTGTTTCTTCTGGTTGGTACTCCATGATGGGTACATACTCTAAGACTGACTTCACGTCGGCAGTGTAAAGCGCCCTAAATGCCTCCTTAATTAGGTTTCTGAATGATGTTCTTTCTTTTGCCAGAGTAGAGTACACTGCTGTCGATATCCTATTTATATGTACCTCAGGAGTTAGATTAGGTGTTACGTCCACACCCTGGTCTCTTTCTCGAGTTGTCACAGGTAGGCAGTTCTCCTTCAATGTATACTGTCCCTTTTGGTCTCCTATCACCTTATCCCATTTTCATAACTTTACATTTGCTCGTATTGAACTCCAATTGCCATTTCTCTGACTATCTCTGCTACCTGTTCAAGTCCTCTTGGAGGATCCTACAATCCTCATCTGTCACAACTCTTGTCATCAACTTTGGGTTATCCGCGAACATCAACATGTAGGATTCTACTCCTGTAAACATGTCATTAATGTATATTAAAAATAGAATTGGTCCCAGCATCGATCCTTGAGGTTCGCTTCTTCCAACCGTTGGAACTACTCCGTCAGTCGATTTATGTGTTGTTTCCAGCTATCGGCGTACACCACTATATCGTCTATGTACACGGCGCAGCCTTCCATCCGTCTTAGCACTTCGTTGATCATCCTCTGAAAACAACTTCCGCTGTTCTTCATACCAAACGGAAGCACTTTGTACTGGTACAATCCGTCTGGAGTAGCAAACGCTGACATCTTTCTCGCACTCGGAGACAAAGGGATTTGATAATATCCTTTCAACAGATCGACCTTGGTGACAAACCTTGCGTTTCCCACTTGGTCGATGCAATCACTTATTTGGGGCATCGGGTGAGAATCCGACATGGTTATGGAATTCACTTTGCAATAGTCGGTGCAAAAACGATATGATCCATCACTCTTCTTGACCAGCACACAGGGCGAGCTCCACTCACTGTTGCTGGGCTCAGCGAGATCATTCGCTAGCAGATATTCCACCTCCTGTTGCATAATCTTCCTCTTCTCAGGACTCACCCGATAAGCAATCTGCTTCATTGGCTTTCCTCCGCACACATCTACCTCGTGCACCACACTCATGTGCCGTCGGGGCACATCTGTAAAGAGTGACTTGTTCCTTCTTATCAGGGTCACTAGATCTCTCCATTTCCCTTTATCCAGATGAAACAGCCTGTCTTCTAGATGTATCAAACTTTCCGTATTTGACAGGAGCGTACCATCGGCACGGGCCCACTTTCCTTCCTCTGCTGGCAACACTTGGCTCATCTCCATACACAGAACCAATTTCCCTTCTTGCGACTGTGTTTCACACCGTCACTCTCGCACTCTCTTGCTCCTCTGGGAAGTATGGCTTCTAACGGTTGATATGAGTAGTGTAGATGAGGACTAGAGCGACGCGCGGCACCGCCAGGTGGCACTCAGGTGAGTGCCATCTGGCCGGTGCCACGCGTCGCTCCCGTCCTCAAGTTTTTTTTTGGGGGGGGAATTTCCGGGATGTTATGACATGTGTTGGAGGAAAGTGGATTGCGTCGCTCCAGTCCTCGTGGTTTTGGGGAGCTTTTCTGTGTGTTCTGGTTAAGAAAGAGTTGTGTTGTTGTAAGAAATGGAAGGACAGGTGTCTGGCAGCTGACAGGTGGCGCGCGTCACTCTAGTCCTCGTGGGTTAGGGGAATTTCCCGGAAGTTTTGGCGTGTGTCTGAGGTAATTGGAGCGCGTCGCTCCAGTCCTCGGGGGTTATGGTAAGTGGTCAGGAAAGATGAGAGTAGTGTGAGAGTAAGTGGTAGAGTAAGTGATAGAGTAAGAAAATAGAAGGAAGAGAGAGGAAGGAGTAAAAGAATATGTATGTGTGTTTTGCATAGCCTTAATCCTGTGTGCTGATAATAATTTTGTTGATCGTGAGATAGTGTGTAGATGCGAGGAGAAGGCAACACAGTCTGTTATGTTGTTTTGGGTGGGGGCTGGATGGAGCTTCCCCTCGTCGGGGAGAGAGTGCTCTGGGCCATTATGCGGTTAGACAAACCCATTAACTACCCTACAGGAAGCCCTTAAGTGGTGTTGTAAGAAATGCATGGAAAAGACACGGGAGTGCACCTGGCTTTTTTCTGTGTGTTCGGGTCATGAAAGAGTGAAGCCACTCTCGTTGTGAGACTGCAGTAGGCCATTATGCGGTTAGACAAACCATTTATCTCTCCCTACAGGAAGTGCTAAGTGTGCGAGGATGGGGGCGAAGACTCCTGCAGGAGGAGTGTGTACCATTACCTTAAGCGTTTTTCAATATCCGCGGAGGGGTAAGCGTACGGGTCGCAGGTTGGAGCCCGACTGAACGACTTTCCAAGTAGCTCGGGTATTTCTCCTCCGACACCCGGAAGTGGTGGGGGACCCATTATCAATGCGTTTCGCCAGGGTCCGCGACTCTCTCTATCTGTCTCTGTCTCTGTCTCTCTGTCTCTCTCTGTCTCTCTCTCTCTCTCTCTCTCTCTCTGTCTCCCTGTCTCTCTCTCTCTCGCTCTGTCTCTCTATCTCTCTCTCTCTGTCTCTCTGCCTCTCTCTGTCTCTCTGTCTCTCTCTGTCTCTCTATCTGTCTCTGTCTCCCTGTCTCTCTCTCTCTCTCTCGCTCTGTCTCTCTATCTCTCTCTCTCTGTCTCTCTGCCTCTCTCTGTCTCTCTGTCTCTCTCTGTCTCTCTCTGTCTCTCTGTCTCTCTCTCTCTGTCTCTCTCTCTCTGTCTCTCTCTCTCTCTCTCTCTCTCCTTCATATTGTTCATTCATTCATTCATAGTTCCTTTTCATTAAAACTATTTCAGTTTTACATATATAAACAAAGCCAGGGAGTAGTTTTACTAATATATCTTCTCTAGTATCCAATGATTTTCTTCGAGATTTAAAACACAGCTATTTCAAACATATTAAAATACAATAATTTGGTATCGAGCTTCAGCTCCTATCCTGCCTTAATCCCCTGCCCTATAATGAATACTAACAGTCCTATCCCTCTAAAATTAAAAAATAATCATATTTCAAACGTAGTTCAATACAGTAATTTAGTTACCGAGCTCCAGCTCTTGTCCTCCACCTTACTTCCCTCACACATCTTCGTTAATACCTATTCAAATTCCCTGAAATTTCTACCCTCTGTATTTCAGACTTAGTTTAGTAAATCCAAACAATTATCAAACTCTAGCTCTTGTCCCCGGCTTAGTTCATTTGTACAAGATCGTTAGTAACAGATCAATTTTCCCGAAATTTAAAGCAGACATACTTCAAAGTTAGAAAATAATATCAAGTCAGTTACTGAGCTCTAGCTCTCGTCCCCCAACTTAGTTCTCTCTCGTATAATTGTAAATAACCCATCAATTTCACTGTAATTTTTACCCTCAGTATTTCAGTCACCGTAAATAAGATCAAAACAGCTAACGAGCTCCAGCTCTCGTCCCCGCCTTAGTTCTCTCTCGTATCTTTGTAAATATCCTATCAATTCCCCTGAAATTTTTACCCTCTGTATTTCATAGTAAATATGATGTAAACAATTATAAAACTCTAGCTCTTGTCCCCAGCTTAGTTCATTTGTACAAGATCGCTAGTAACAGACCAATTTTCCCTGAAATTTAAAGCAGTCATACTTCAAAGTTCGTAAATAATATCAAGTCAGTTACTGAGCTCTAGCTCTCGTCCCCCAACTTAGTTCTCTCTCGTATATTTGTAAATAACCCAGCAATTTCACTGTAATTTCTACCATCTGTATTTCATAGTAAATATGATGTAAACAATTATTAAACTCTAGCTCCTGTCCTCTGTCCAAGTCCACTCCTGTAAATTTATTACTATCAGTCCAATTCTCCTGAGATTTGAACACCAACTACATTTTCAGTCATAGTAAATAAAAACCGGTTCAGTTATCAAGTTTCAGCTTAGTTCATTTTTTGTACAAGTTCTTTATTTTCCAACTAAATCACCTTGAGATTTAAGATCACCTTATTTCTAACGTAGTAAAATTAATCTGGACATTAACCAAGTTCCATTTCCTCAGTCTTAGATCATCGAACATAATTATATCCGTTCAAGCCCTCTCCAGCCTAACTGTTTATCAGAGTAAACACCATCCACAGCGCGAGTTTACACGCATCATCATCATCATCAACCTTTAGTGATCGTTCGATCCAACAGAAAAAACAGAGACTCGTGTTAACATAATAGGTGAAAAAAAGTTAATCTTTCTCTTATTACGTTTTATTCAATGACTGGTAGACACTTACATATTTATCTTGGTAAAAACAAAACATATTAACTATCAGACAGACAGAGACATAACACTCAGCTTAAAGCAGTTATCAGCGGAGTTTCAAAAAGTTTTTTTTTTTTTGTTTTTCAACTATTATGAGTTGTTTTCCATGTTTCTTTAACACCATGGCTAAGTGAGCCAGAGCTGTGTAGTAGTGGACCTCCCATTCAAGCTTTTCACCCGGATTCAAGTCATCACTGTCAATCATTCCCAAGCCATAAGGAATTTTAATGCGCTTGATTGAATTATGTCATGCTTAAAATTTGATTAATGCATAGTTTAAAGCTCCATCGTCTCTTGATCTTAGTATCGTTGCGGAGTCCCTCTATTATACAATCTCTATCCTCCCCACACTGCTCTAATAGAATTTTTTGGTTAACAACATTATTTTCTATTGGTGGTCCTGCGCTATATCTGGTCACAATAGCTATAACATGTGGTAGACTTTCTGGTGAGGGGGAAGGAGAAAAGACAGCTCCTCCCACTTTAACGCGATCAGCCACCACCACATAGTTACTTAATGGTTGGATCGCTCGCTGTAGTCGTGTATAAGGATACATTTCCCAGATCTCGCAAGACATTCCTCCTGAATGGGTGTGAATTGAAGGAATATCATACACTATACAGTCACCAGGATGGATCTCATCCATTGCCAGATAATCACCTTCTACTTTGCAGTCTTTAAGACTGGTTAGTTTATGGAGCATGTACCTTGAACACATCTTGACAGTTATTAAACGCAAGTTTGCGGATGTAAGAATTATATACAGTATAGAGTTATCAGTTACTCTTTTCATTCCTCTATCACATCTATAAACACACTCAACTGTTTGTTAAAGCGGGAAGATAAACACAGAGTATAATATTATTTTTTATAATTATTATTAATTGCAAGCATGGAAAATGGTAACAATAGTAAATAAATAAAGTCAATAGTTTATATATATATGTATATATATATATATATATATATATATATATATATATATATATATATATATATATATATATATATATATATATATATATATATATATATATATATATATATATATATATATATATATTTATATTTCTAGTCAACTGTTAAATCAATCACTTCGATATCTCCTGTGAGATCTATTATAGGCACGGCTTTGCAATGGGGTTTTGTAGTTTCACTTCTAGCTTCATCTGCGTTCAAGTTGTTGCTCTTCATCCGATGATAAGCAGAGGCAACTCCTTCACTTAACTTATGTGTAAGCACACCGTGTGTAGGCAATGCTACAGGGATTGCATTGCTTGCAGAGTCAAGCATCACAAATTTCAACCCGCGACGATGATAATACCGCTCCAACTTCATTTTTGTTTTTCAACTATTATGAGTTGTTTTCCATGTTTCTTTAACACCATGGCTAAGTGAGCCAGAGCTGTGTAGTAGTGGACCTCCCATTCAAGCTTTTCACCCGGATTCAAGTCATCACTGTCAATCATTCCCAAGCCATAAGGAATTTTAATGCGCTTGATTGAATTATGTCATGCTTAAAATTTGATTAATGCATAGTTTAAAGCTCCATCGTCTCTTGATCTTAGTATCGTTGCGGAGTCCCTCTATTATACAATCTCTATCCTCCCCACACTGCTCTAATAGAATTTTTTGGTTAACAACATTATTTTCTATTGGTGGTCCTGCGCTATATCTGGTCACAATAGCTATAACATGTGGTAGACTTTCTGGTGAGGGGGAAGGAGAAAAGACAGCTCCTCCCACTTTAACGCGATCAGCCACCACCACATAGTTACTTAATGGTTGGATCGCTCGCTGTAGTCGTGTATAAGGATACATTTCCCAGATCTCGCAAGACATTCCTCCTGAATGGGTGTGAATTGAAGGAATATCATACACTATACAGTCACCAGGATGGATCTCATCCATTGCCAGATAATCACCTTCTACTTTGCAGTCTTTAAGACTGGTTAGTTTATGGAGCATGTACCTTGAACACATCTTGACAGTTATTAAACGCAAGTTTGCGGATGTAAGAATTATATACAGTATAGAGTTATCAGTTACTCTTTTCATTCCTCTATCACATCTATAAACACACTCAACTGTTTGTTAAAGCGGGAAGATAAACACAGAGTATAATATTATTTTTTATAATTATTATTAATTGCAAGCATGGAAAATGGTAACAATAGTAAATAAATAAAGTCAATAGTTTATATATATATGTATATATATATATATATATATATATATATATATATATATATATATATATATATATATATATATATATATATATATATATATATTTATATTTCTAGTCAACTGTTAAATCAATCACTTCGATATCTCCTGTGAGATCTATTATAGGCACGGCTTTGCAATGGGGTTTTGTAGTTTCACTTCTAGCTTCATCTGCGTTCAAGTTGTTGCTCTTCATCCGATGATAAGCAGAGGCAACTCCTTCACTTAACTTATGTGTAAGCACACCGTGTGTAGGCAATGCTACAGGGATTGCATTGCTTGCAGAGTCAAGCATCACAAATTTCAACCCGCGACGATGATAATACCGCTCCAACTTCATCATTATGGGTAGATATTTCTGCCTCCACACTTCTTGATTGTAGCTCTTCCAGTACTGACCACAGCCCATCCCAAGTCCAAAAGGGAAAATTATGCGGTTAATTTTATATTCTTCTTCTCTTGTTAAGATGATTGCAAAGACCTTACGCAGAGATTTTGTAAACCAATAGCGACGCATTTCTTCTGTATCCAACTGCAAGCCTCTTTAGTAGTGCGGGTCGACAGCATATAACGTCTCGATTTCCTTCATCGTCATGTTCAGGGGTTTAGATGATTTCCCTCCGGCGTGATGAGTTATTAATCCGATGAGATGAGGTAGATGCGGGTCATCACCAATTCGATTGTTGAATTGAGGGGGTTCACCATAGACAATCTTTCCAGGCAGTGCTCGGTCTCTTCTCTCTGCACGATTTTTGTAGGGTAGTTTGCTCCGATGAATGCGAGCATAGGGAAAACGAGTCCATAATTCTTCAACCACCCCACTCGTCATCACACTACAGGCGTCCATATCATAGATGATGCAGTCGGAGTAAGAGTACTCCGAAAAAGATGAAAGGCTTCCAGCTACAGTCGTCAACATCTTATCTGATGAGTAGAGTAGAGGAAATGAGTCGGGGAGGGGAGAGCAGCCGCCCCTTTATACGGTCGTGCGAAGGTTACTGGGTTTCCTGTTTTGTTTCGTTCCTGTTTCCTTGGGGCGAACTAAAATCACTTTGATGTTATAAGGGTTTAATCTCCCCTGCATATTTTGAATAATGGGGAGGTGTGTACTTTCCCACTCTGCATCTTCACACCGACCCGACATACCTACACCCCAGGGAAGAATAACTTTCATGATCTCCTCGGTATCTTCAATATACAATAAGAGTTCTTCTAATGATTTCGTCAAGTATAACAAGCGGTTTTCTTTCGTATCAGCACGCAACTCTTTAACCATAGAGTAATCTTTTGATTTACCGGCAATGGCTTGAGCAATATCATTCCTCTCAATAGGCTTCCCTAATCCATACTGCGTTGCCAGGGCTACTAAGCTTGGTCCTTGACTGTCTCTGCTGATGTGAATGGATCCAGGTGTTGGACGGTCTTCTCTGATGCATCTCTTTAGATTATACAGTTGCGTTCTGGCGTAAGCGGTGGCATGAGAATATTTATCAGCAATGCCCTGGGACATGCCGTAGGGGGAGCATGATATACAATTTACAGAGTAGACAATGCAACACTCTCGATTGTTAAACTCCTCATCCGTCATGTATCCGTGATGAATTTCTACAGAGTTCGTTTTGGCTATGGAGTTCATTTTTTTTTTCCCCAACGCGCTATAGATGAAACACAGGGGAGCGATGAGTGGGCAGTAATGAATTAGTGTGATCTACTCACCCCCTTTTATCCTCGTCGTGTGTGACGCGTGTGCGCGCAGGCTCCAGGGATAGTTTCCAATTAATGATTAACCATACTCCATAGTTTCATATTTTATATTATTATTTATTTATTATTTATTATTATTATTTAATAAACGTGGATTATAGTCCATTCTAGCAGTAAGATCTGTGTAATACTATATTCTCAACAATGAGGTTTTATATTAACTTCGCACCAAGCTATGATTTTTTTCTAAGTTGTGGAGAGCTTGGTATATCCCTTCACTATAGAAATTAATCTAAGGTGTAGGTGTAGCATATATATATATATATATATATATATATATATATATATAACTATATATATATAACTATATATATATATATATATATATATATATATATATATATATATATATATATATATATATATATATATATATATATATATATATATATGTCGTACCTAGTAGCCAGAACTCACTTCTCAGCCTACTATTCAAGGCCCGATTTGCCTAATAAGCCAAGTTTTCCTGAATTAATATATTTTCTCTAATTTTTTTCTTATGAAATGATAAAGCAACCCTTTTCTCTATGTATGAGGTCAATTTTTTTTTATTGAAGTTAAAATGAACGTAGATATATGACCGAACCTAACCAACCCTACCTAACCTAACCTAACCTATATTTATAGGTAAGGTTAGGTTAGGTAGCCAAAAAAAGCTAGGTTAGGTTAGGTTAGGTAGGTTAGGTAGACGAAAAAACATTAATTCATGAAAACTTGGCTTATTAGGCAAATCGGGCCTTGAATAGTAGGCTGAGAAGTGCGTTCTGGCTATTAGGTACGACATATATATATATATATATATATATATATATATATATATATATATATATATATATATATATATATATATATATATATATATATATATATATATATATATATATATATATATATATGCACTACTCCCAGCCAAACATAGACCCGATAATATTCTACAAAACAAGAAGACTTCCAAACTCCTTATCAAAACAGTTCCGAAGGAGAACCCTCTACAGCAGTCAATCGTTGCATACTTGTACACTTGCCCCCATGAAGGATGCAACCTTCAATCTAAGTACATAGGTAAGACACCAACCAACCAAGCTGTGGAGGTGATTATCCCATAATCTTCAATCCCCTGCCCCCCAGGAATCACATGAGACAGGCTCTTGTCATCACTCTAACAAGAGAAATGTTGAACAAGAATACCTGCATAATAGACAAAACCATGGATGTAAGAAGATTGTGAATTCTTGAGACAGTTCGCATAAGAATAGTTCAACTTACAATGATCACCCAAATCATGGAGGTGATTACTCTACTCACCGTGAGAGTAAGGTCGAGACTCGATATATATATATATATATATATATATATATATATATATATATATATATATATATATATATATATATATATATATATATATATATTATATATATATATATATATATATATATATATATATATATATATATATATATATATATATATATATATATATATATATATATATATATATATATATATATATATATGATCGATAGATACAGCGATAGCAGGCGGCTTGACGTTTGCGAGGCACTACACATCAAGAAGTCAACACCAGTAATCAACAGCCAATTATTGCACAACTATATTCTACCCACCTCAAGACTCCGCTCCAATATAGAAGCATCAAGAAATATGGACCAATAGGCTTTCTACAAACACTTCTATTCAATACCCATTGTTTGTGTTCTGTCTTGTGTTGATACTTTTAATACCCTATTAATATCCCCTCTTGTTCTGTCTTGTGTTAATGCCACATCACCCCTCCCACCTCACTCAAATGTAGATATAAAATCGGAGATACGTAAGTTCTAATCAGTTGTGTATTTGTGAACTAAAGTCTTTGAAAATGTAATAAGTTTTACGAAACGCGCCCGTGTCGCGTCAGACTAGAAATAAAAATGAATTTTGGAGAATTGATTTTTGATTTACCTCCAACAGTGAAGCGTAATGTACGAAAGATTGAGAAAATTCGTGTTAGAATTATTAATCTTACTTTTTCGGTCATATTTAATAATATATGTCTACAGGAAAGACTGCTACCATAATATACTAATATATATATATATATATATATATATATATATATATATATATATATATATATATATATATATATATATATATATATATATATATATATATATATATATATATATATATATATATATATATATATATATATCATATTTATCCCCAACAAAAAAACTACTCCCTGGAGCGGTGTTTAGTGCGAGTGCAAACTTTAATCCGCTACTGGATAGAACAGATTACATTTTTTTTTTTTTTCAATCCGTGCGATGCCAGCTATTTCATCTTTCCCAATACCTCTGCTTAAACTAATTGGGTTTACCTTTAAGCTTATACATAGATTTCTCAATGAATATGTAGCGATATGCGTCACCCCATTCTCGAGGATAAATAGCCCGGAAACGGTCAAACCTTTACCACAATTTTGAGTGTTCGACCCAGCATGGATGTCTTTCGCAGCAAAACTTTCCGAAGCATGGAACGTTTGCGTTGTGAGCAGATGAGGTTAGACACCTTTGTGGGATGGCGTGTTGACTGGCTTTTGCCCCCGGATTTAGCCAGTGATGGATTCTACTTCACCAAATCCGTGGATTACTGCATATGCAGTTTTTGTTACGCCTTAATTGGAGGATGGGTGGAGGGGGAGGACACCCCACGCAGTCGTCATGTAACTGCAGCTCCACACTGTCCTTTCATCACCGGTAAACGTACTGAAAATGTCAGCATTGCGCTAAGCAACATGGTCTACGCCTATGGATTGAATTTCACCTATTCCGTCCTGCAACTGGAAAGAGACGGAAATTCAGCCAACAGTTGTAAGTATCCATCACAATTATGTGTTATCTCATAGTCGCTGTGAATAACGTTGCTTGTATAGTCATTGTGAATAGCTTGATAATAAGATTGTGTGTGTGTGTGTGTGTGTGTGTGAGTGTTTGAACACATAGCTATCTTTCATAGTGTGTGTGTGTTTATAGGAACGGTAAGCGTATATATATTATTTTATTATTATTATTATTTTAATAATTGTAGGTACTGTGGAATGGAGTGAGGAAAACTCTGGAATTCTACCATTCTCTATGCCCATTTACCCAGAGATGGCGGGGTATAAGTCTCGGTTGGCATCATTCGGCATCATCTGGCCTGATATGTGCGGTCAGTCTCCGGCAGAATTATCTCGAGCTGGCTTTTTCTCTTGTCGTAAGTATTGGAAGATATTATTATTATTATTATTATTATTGATGTCTTAATGTAATCACACAAACCCACTCTGTTTGAGACGTGCTAGTATTTACTTTCTCATTATATATATATATATATATATATATATATATATATATATATATATATATATATATATATATATATATATATATATATATATATATATATATATATATTCTTTTTTCTTAGGACTTGGAGACCATATACGATGCTTTTATTGCGGTGGTGGACTTGTCAACTTCACACCTTCAGACGACCCCTGGACTCTCCACGCTCGGTACTACCCACGCTGTGTATACTTAAACTTGAAGAAAGATCGTGCCTTCATTAAAAATGCGGTTCCTTTCTCACCTCCTCAACCGACAGTGGCAGTCGATGAAACATTGATAAATGCGCTCCTGCACGGTCTCGATTATTACAATGGACTCGCCGCTACTGTAGGATTTCCTTACATCGCCCTGCGAGGTGCACTAAGAGAATACCTCAAGATTAAAAAGGATGTATTACCTCTCCTTAGCGAATCTAACTGTGTAGAGGTTATGTTGTGGTTTTTAGATGGCGTAGGTGAAAGTGAGGACAAAGGTGCAGTAACTGAATCTCTCTTAGAAGTATTATCATCCCAAGGTGTTATTTTCCCCCGCCCAGTACCCCCTGTAGTGGAGGTGGATGAAGGAGAGGAAGAGAATGCAGTGCATGGCGCAGCTAGGTTTTATTGTAAGGTATGTTTCACTCAAGAAATAAACACGGTTCTCATTCCGTGTAGGCATATGGTTGTATGTTTGGATTGTGTAACACGATGTGATAAATGTCCTGTATGTCGTGGAGATATAGCACATCTACTTCTTCCAATCATCTCAATAAAAACAAATCCAAAGTTGTTTCTTTTATATTATCCTTATGAATTATTATTATTATTATTATTATTATTATTATTATTATTATTATTATTATTAAGGCTGAGGGAGTTGGAGGTGTGTGGTAAGGAGGCACCCTCGTGAACGGGGGGTATATAGCTCACCCTTGACCTGTCAGGGCAAACACTCCGTCACCAACCCACCCACCCACCAATCCAAGATGACCGCGCGTGCCTCTGGTGCCTCCAACGGTGTGGCCTCTCCTCACTCAGAGGGGGATGGGCGCTTAGGACAGGCTATTGCAATAATACGAGGTACGTTTCCCTTAAGTTGAGTCATATTGTGCTAAGATGTTTGTTGATGTTGTTTGCTAATGTTGATGTAAGAAATAATAACAATAATGTGAAGAGTGTGTGTGTGTGTGTGTGTGTGAGTGTGTGTGTGTGTGTGTGTGTGTGTGTGTGTGTTATGCTAGTAATGTAAAGTTTTTTTTTTAGATTATCTGGAGAAAGCTGGCAGCAGCAGCAGCAGTGGGCCCACCAGATTCACCTCTGGTGGCAACATCTTTATATTCTTGGGAACCACCCACATACACACGAACACGGGGGAAGTGTCTGTGTCCTCTCCCCCTACTCCAGTCGACTACGGTGTCAACCTCCCCTCACACACTGGTGATGCTAGCCGTAGCGATCAGGTCGCGACAGGTGTCGCCACACGCCCCGCGCGTGTGTGTCTCCCTACTCACCCCACTACGGCCCCGGTTGGTGGAGATTGTGGTGATAGAAGTAGTAGTAGTAACACCATCCCTCATTGTGTACCAAACACTCCTACTGCCGATCAGAGGGGTGGTGAGGTAATATATTTTATGAACACCGTTGAAGAGGTGTTGTCCCCCAGCCTTTTAACTGGGGGTTGTGGAGTAAGTAGTGACCCTACTACTAGTAGTACTGCTAGGGATAATAGGACTGAAGAAGAAGTAGTAGTGGTGAGAATGAGTGAGGATATTTCACAGAGTGGTGAGTATCCAGATCTCATGACTATGAGCGGAGGTCTTGATGATTCGGTGTTTGCCGGTATTTCACTCTCAGAGGATAACCCCGCTACTCAAACCGAAAATGATCTGAATGTAGAAGCTTTACTGGGTGAGCGTATAATGCTTACAGACAGTCAGCAACGTGGATTGCTGACTGACGTTGATGTGAATCTTTTCCTCAACCCTCAACTAAGCCCACTCCAAGGTATGTCTACTAACCTTGACCCCGAACCCAGTGCTCGTCCCTCCTCCTCCACATCCCACAACTCTAAACTAAGTTCACACAAAGCCACATCTCGGGCTAGACCTCGTGATGAGTGTAGCACTATGTCTCAGACTGTGATAATAAGTAGTGATGATGAAAACTTTACTCCTCTATGAAGGATTCGAGTTGGAGACGATCTTAATAGATCCCGCTATATTGACACCACCACCAGTGATAGCGAGTGTGATAGTGAGGTTGAGCGTGAAATAATCGCTCCTCCCCCACCTAAACGACAGATTAAACGAAAGGATGTTCGTCTAACTATAGAAAAAAAAGCTAGCAAAAATCTAAAATTTAAGTCTAAAGCCAGCAAAAACTTTTTGAAACTCCGCTGATAACTGCTTTAAGCTGTATGATATGTCTCTGTCTGTCTGATAGTTAATATGTTTTGTTTTGTTTTTACCATGATAAATATGTATGTGTCTACCAGTCATTGAATAAAACGTGATAAGAGAAAGATTAACTTTTTTCACCTATGTCTGTCTGTCTGTCTGTCTGTCTGTCTGTCTGTCTGTCTGTCTGTCTGTCTGTCTGTCTGTCTGTCTGACAGTTAATATGTTTTGTTTTTACCAAGATAAACATGTATGTGTCTACCAGTCATTGAATAAAACGTGATAAGAGAAAGATTAACTTTTTTCATCTATTATGTTAACACGAGTCTCTGTTTTTTCTGTTGGATCGAATGATCACAAAAGGTTGATGATGATGATGATGCGTGTAAACTCGCGCTGTGGATGGTGTTTACTCTGATAAATAGTTAGGCTGGAGAGGGCTTGAACGGATATAATTATGTTCGATGATCTAAGACTGAGGAAATGGAACTTGGTTAATGTCCAGATTAATTTTACTACGTTAGAAATAAGGTGATCTTAAATCTCAAGGTGATTTAGTTGGAAAATAAAGAACTTGTACAAAAAATGAACTAAGCTGAAACTTGATAACTGAACCGGTTTTTATTTACTATGACTGAAAATGTAGTTGGTGTTCAAATCTCAGGAGAATTGGAATAATAGTAATAAATTTACAGGAGTGGACTTGGACAGAGGACAGGAGCTAGAGTTTTATAATTGTTTACATCATATTTACTATGAAATACAGAGGGTAGAAATTACAGTGAAATTGCTGGGTTATTTACAAATATACGAGAGAGAACTAAGCTGGGGGACGAGAGCTAGAGCTCAGTAAATGACTTGATATTATTTACGAACTTTGAAGTATGACTGCTTTAAATTTCAGGGAAAATTGGTCTGTTACTAGCGATCTTGTACAAATGAACTAAGCTGGGGACAAGAGCTAGAGTTTTATAATTGTTTACATCATATTTACTATGAAATACAGAGGGTAAAAATTTCAGGGGAATTGATAGGATATTTACAAAGATACGAGAGAGAACTAAGGCGGGGACGAGAGCTGGAGCTCGTTAACTGTTTTGATCTTATTTACGGTGACTGAAATACTGAGGGTAAAAATTACAGTGAAATGGATGAGTTATTTACAATTATACGAGAGAGAACTAAGTTGGGGGACGAGAGCTAGAGCTCAGTAACTGACTTGATATTATTTACTAACTTTGAAGTATGTCTGCCTTAAATTTCGGGAAAATTTATCTGTTACTAACGATCTTGTACAAATGAACTAAGCCGGGGACAAGAGCTAGAGTTTGATAATTGTTTGGATTTACTAAACTAAGTCTGAAATACAGAGGGTAGAAATTTCAGGGAATTTGAATAGGTATTAACGAAGATGTGTGAGGGAAGTAAGGTGGAGGACAAGAGCTGGAGCTCGGTAACTAAATTAATGTATTGAACTACGTTTGAAATATGATTATTTTTTAATTTTAGAGGGATAGGACCGTTAGTATTCATTATAGGGCAGGGGATTAAGGCAGGATAGGAGCTGAAGCTCGATACCAAATTATTGTATTTTAATATGTTTGAAATAGCTGTGTTTTAAATCTCGAAGAAAATCATTGGATACTAGAGAAGATGTATTAGTAAAAACTACTACCTGGCTTTGTTTATATATGTAAAACTGAAATAGTTTTAATGAAAAGGAACTATGAATGAATGAATGAACAATATGAAGGAGAGAGAGAGAGAGAGAGAGAGAGAGAGAGAGAGAGAGAGAGAGAGAGAGAGAGAGAGAGAGAGAGAGAGAGAGACAGAGAGACAGAGAGACAGAGAGAGAGAGAGAGACAGAGAGAGGCAGAGAGACAGAGAGAGAGAGATAGAGAGACAGAGCGAGAGAGAGAGAGAGAGAGACAGGGAGACAGAGAGACAGAGACAGATAGAGAGACAGAGAGAGACAGAGAGAGGCAGAGAGACAGAGAGAGAGAGATAGAGAGACAGAGCGAGAGAGAGAGAGACAGGGAGACAGAGAGAGAGAGAGAGAGACAGAGAGAGACAGAGAGACAGAGACAGAGACAGATAGAGAGAGTCGCGGACCCTGGCGAAACGCATTGGTAATGGATGCCCCACCACTTCCGGGTGTCGGAGGAGAAATACCCGAGCTACTTGGAAAGTCGTTCAGTCGGGCTCCAACCTGCGACCCGTACTCTTACCCCTCCGCGGACATTGAAAAACGCTTAAGGAAATGGTACACACTCCTCCTGCAGGAGTCTTTGCCCCCATCCTCGCACACTTAGCACTTCCTGTAGGGAGAGATAAATGGTTTGTCTAACCGCATAATGGCCTACTGCAGTCTCACAACGAGAGTGGCTTCACTCTTTCATGACCCGAACACACAGAAAAAAGCCAGGTGCACTCCCGTGTCTTTTCCATGCATTTCTTACAACACCACTTAAGGGCTTCCTGTAGGGTAGTTAATGGGTTTGTCTAACCGCATAATGGCCCAGAGCACTCTCTCCCCGACGAGGTGAAGCTCCATCCAGCCCCCACCCAAAACAACATAACAGACTGTGTTGCCTTCTACTCGCATCTACACACTATCTCACGATCAACAAAATTATTATCCGCACATAGGATTAAGGCTACGCAAAACACACATACATATTCTTTTACTCCTTCCTCTCTCTTCCTTCTATTTTCTTACTCTATCACTTACTCTCACACTACTCTCATCTTTCCTGACCACTTACCATAACCCCTGAGGACTGGAGCGACACGCTCCAATTACCTCAGACACACGCCAAAACTTCCGGGAAATTCCCCTAACCCACGAGGACTAGAGTGACGTGCGCCACCTGTCAGCTGCCAGACACCTGTCCTTCCATTTCTTACAACAACACAACTCTTTCTTAACCAGAACACACAGAAAAGCTCCCCAAAACCACGAGGACTGGAGCGACGCGATCCACTTTCCTCCAACACATGTCATAACATCCCGGAAATTCCCCCCCCCCCCCCCAAAAAAAAAACTTGAGGACGGGAGCGACGCGTGGCACCAGCCAGATGGCACTCACCTGAGTGCCACCTGGCGGTGCCGCGCGTCGCTCTAGTCCTCATCTACACTACTGATATGACATACCTGTGTCTTGCGGGGGCGATTCGACTTGCTGATCTCATAACTTACAGGACCCACACGCCGAATAACCGAGTATGGACCACCAAAGCGTGATTCCGTCACTCTACCTCTGCCAGGTAGCAACATCATCACTCTGGCTCCTACCTCAAACTCCCTTGAGACAGCCTTCTTGTCGTACCAGATTGACATCTTCTCTTGCTCTGTCTTCAGGCGTTCAGCAGCCAATTCCTTTGCGTTTCCAATCGTTCATGGAATCTCTGCACATACTCTTCCACTGTCCCTAACGTCTTCTCCACGTCAACTGCTCCTTCAGCATCAATAACGGGCTCCTTACTTCGTGCCCAAACACCAGTTGGAATGGAGAGAATCCCCGAGACTCAACTATAGCATCTTTGATTGTAAACAGGGCTGGAAATACAGCCTCATCCCATTCTGCTCCCTGTTCTGCAAAATACACTCTCAAGATGGTCTTCAGAGTGGAGTGAAACCTCTCAATCGCTCCCTGCGATTGCGGTATATAAGGTGACGATCGTAGTTGGGCTCTTCCTCAGCTCGCAATAGCCTGCCTAAACCACCTCGTCTGGAACACCCTTCCACAGTCGGACTGGATCTCCTTGGGCTCACCTACCCAAGCAAGGAACCGCTGAAGGTGTCCCATGACGCATCTCGATGTCACCTTCCGCACTGGGATCGCCTCTGGAAATCTCGTTGAAGCACACATGATGGTCAATAAGTAATTATTTCCCTTTCTTGTCCTAGGCAAGGGTCCCACAACGTCGATTATTAGGCGTTCAAACGCCTGGCCAAACACAGGAACTGGAACCAAAGGCAGTTTCGGGATGGCTGGGACGTTCTTCCCCGCCCTCTGGCACGGTAAACACGTCTTGCAAATTCGTCTTACATCCGCGTCCATGCCTGGCTAATAAAAATGTTCCCAAAGCCTGCTTAAGGTCTTGGTTACTCCTAAGTGACCCGCGGGATCCACTGAGTGTGCAAGCTTTAGTACCGCGTTTCTGTACCGCGCCGACATCACCACCTGATGCCTCACTCTCAGCATACTATCACCCACTTATTCTCTTACCAGTCTCCACTGCTTCATTAGCACTCCCTTCTCCACGAAGAAGTGAGTCAGTGACTCGGGTCCGGCGAGACCTCCTTCCGCCTCCCGTACCAACTCGGGAAACTCTTCCTTTTGCAGCTCACCTAGACGGGTACGGTCAATACCTAGAGGACTGGTGAGAGTAACTTGGACACTCCTATCCAACCCTTCCTCATCTGTCGCTTGTCTTCTGGTCTCCTCTCAGAACAAATGATCGAGCCCCAGATCACCCAGCATGTTCTCTTCGGCGTGACTGGATCCGCTCACATCATCTTCCCTGACGTCTCGTACCGACGTCACCGCGCATACCGGTAATGCCACTCTCGCAATTTCCGTTTCGCCACTGCTGGCGCCCGTCCTGCTGCTCTGTCGATAGGGCTCTATACACTCCTCACCCTCAATCAAATTCGAGAGAACACATCCCCCACAGAAGTCATTCCCTAGGATCACCTGAGCTTCCATCCTGGGCAGTAAAGCACAGACCCCTACCACGAGAGTCTGAATTAGGAGTCGCCTTATGAAGGGGCATCCTCACTTGTCTCCCCAACGTCCTTATCAGGGCCTCCCCTGTACTGGAACTTCTGTAGTCTTCGAGGAATAGGGATTCACTAACAATGGTGAAGTCGGATCCCGTGTCCCTCAGGATCCTTCCTGGAACAGGCTCAGCTCCTCTTATCTTCACCGTCCCCTCACACACAAAGGGGTGAATCCTCTTCTCCCTCATCACCAGCATATCACCTGAGTTATTGTTGGCTTCTTCGCTTCATATCCTCGCGAAAGCCACGTTCCCACCGTGCCTGGGGCGACTGCACTCCCTTGCAAAGTGTCCTCATCCCACACAGTTGTAACACCGACCGCCTCTCCTGGGCGACCCTCTACCAGTCACCCTGGTAGCACCAACGGTACAGATTTCCTGGGTCCTCCTAGGACTCCCAGTTGTCGGTTCCCGGGCAGCAGCACTCGCTCCCGAGCTACGTCCACTGCTCACAGTTTGGGGCTTCCTCCCTGCATTCTTTGAGCTCTTGAACCGGGTTACTTCATCGGGCACACTACTCTTGGGAGAGTCCCCACCCGTCCTCGCTCCTCCTGAACTCCTAAAGCTCCCTCCCGACATGGGGTAAGGCGAGTGTCTTGGCGGCCGCTCCATCCTGAGATGTAGTGCCTCCTCCAGCATGTTGGCTCGGTCCGCTGCAGCCTTCAGGTCCTTAATACCTGCTTCTCTCACCCTTACGCTCAACTCAGGATGGAGCACTGACATAAAATTCTCCATCACTATCAGTCGTTTGATCTCATCCACCGACTCTGCTTCCTCTGCCTTCAACCATAGTAGGAATTTCCGTTCCATATCTCTCGCTGTCTCGGCGTAAGACTTTCCCGACGCTCTCGTACAGTCTCTGAACAGCTTCCGGTACATCTCCGGAGTCATCCGGAACGAGTGGAGCACCGCATTCTTAAATGCGTCGTAACTAGCACACTCCTCTAGGTCCAGCATGTTGTAGGCTTCCCGGGCCTCACCGGTAAACCTGCCCTGGACCAGAGCAGCCCAATCATCTTCCGGCCACTCCTTCAGAGTCACTATCCGTTCGAAGTGTTCGAAGAACGCCTCAGCTTCTTGAGGTTCGAACGTAGGTAAGTCACATTCCATTATCTTGAGGTCATCCCACTGTGCAGGTAGTGAGGGCAGCCCACGCTCAACGCGATGCAATTCGACTTCTTTCTTTGCCTTTATCTCCTCTAGTCGCAGTTGTCTCTCTCTCCTTCTTCTGGCCGCAGCCGAGCTTCACGTTCACGCTCCTCTCGCTGCAGCCGAGCTTCACGTTCCTCTCGCTGCAGCCGAGCTTTACGTTCCTCTCGCTATAGCCGAGCTTCACGTTCCTCTCGCTGCAACCGAGCTTCACGTTCCTCTCGCTGAAGCCGAGCTTCATGCTCGTACTCCACTCGCTGCATTTGCGCTTCTCTCTCCTCTCGTCGCAGTTGGGCTTCCAGTTGCATCTTCATTACTTCCAGTTGCAGGCTCCTCTTACTACTGCTCGACCCTCCACTGCTCCCACGTTCACTGTGAGTCCTCCCCACACTGGTAGCTCTTGGGATGGCTCTAGTTAGGACGGTTCACCTTGGGATGGCCCATCTTGGGACGGCTCTTCCCCTGTTGTCACTTCTCGAGCTGTGAGTTGTGCCATTATTTCTAGCCTACGCTCCGCCACCTTAGTCGTCCTCAATCGAATCCCCAAGTGGCCTGACATTTGCTGGTGCTGGGCTTTGGTATACTCCTTCAAAATTTTCTCATCCCTCGTATCCATAAATTTCTTTACTTAATCCTCCTCCATCTCTATGTTATCGAGCATACACGACAGCACAGACAAGTTAGTAGGTACTAATTTCACAGTTTCATTCCCTTAGCTGGTTGGGTAACAGTATCACTGAATTCACTGGCAACACTGTATTAGTACCCTGGCAACACTGTCTTGATTAATGCATCCTGGCGAGGTCGCGAGTTCTTGTCACGGGGGTGGGCTGGGGCTCCACTAGCAATCAGCTGCTAGGGGCTCAGAAGGCAGAATACTCAGCCCCCTGAGTCTTGCCTGCCAGACAAAAAGGTTGCAGGAATTCTTTTCCCGCTTCCTTCCCTATCTTCTTTTAACATGGTCGCCAGCTAGGTTAGTATATCTGCACCCCAGCGATGCAGTTCAGTGGGTGTATTCTATACTGTTTGTTGCCTGAGTGTTGCTACTCCTGTAGATCTGCCACTGGACTGTCAGCCTAAGGTACTCTCCCACAAAAGTCTGTGTGGCTTTAACTCTCTCCAGCCACTACGTTGCTTGTTACCACAATGTTGCCACCATTCCGGCTCCGATACTGGTCGGATGGCCTAGGGTACACTTTTATATAAGTCTGTGCTGTTTTACCACTCTCCAGACGATAAGAGCTTCTATAGAAAACGTGATGTTCCCTAGGTGGCACTATGATAACCTTCGTGTATGCTCATAGAGAATATTATATTGGAGGCACACCTAAACACGATGAAAAAATGTGTGAATTTACTGACACAAATTACATTATCACACATACAATCAGTCAATACAGTAAATGAAAGAAATTAAAATAATAAATCAGGAGATCGACAGCAACTCTTCTTTCACGACCTCCAACACCTCCTTCAACTGGGCAGATTAGAAAGGAGTCACACACTCTCTCACAGAAGGGCCTCTTCGTCCAAGTTTTCACCTCCTCTGTTGGGATTGAGTACTACAGATGTTGGAGGTAGCATGTTTGGAGCAGATGCTCTTTTGTTTATGATCTTGTTAATAATATTTCATGTACCTGATAATGTTTTTGTTGTTGTTACTGGCGGAGAATAAAACGATGTGGACGAAGATTGTTTGTCTGACCAAAACCATAACAGTGGCGACGAGAATTAAACATCGCTGGCACAGAGCCTGGGTACGAGACGTGGTGTGAGGATCAAGACAGTGCAGGGTACGTCGTGTGGACGAGTGGACGCTTCGCATATAACAGTGGAGTGTGCTACACCGTGGCCATGGCTACCATGTCAATCGAGCCGTTAAACACTGCCAAGATCTCGTTGGACCTGTGGCTCAGCCTGCTGAAAGCAAACTTTCAGTACCGGGAGATTAAGGAGGACGCCACCAAGAAAGCGGTACTCTTAGTTTCACTGGGTTCTGAAGCATATAGTGTTCTCGGAAATTTGTGTGCACCTGAGCTACAGCACACGAGGACCTATGTAGACTTGATTGCTTTGCTTAAACGTCAGTATGTGGTGAAACCATCAGGAGTTTGATGTATTTTCAGAAGAGGACGAAACAGCAGCAGGAATCCGTACAGGATTTATTTGCGGAATTGAAGGCTTTGGCTAACCACTGCAACTTCGGAGCACAGTTGGACGGCAGGGTTAGGGACCAGTTGTTCATGGCAGTGGAAAAGGAGAATTATTTCCCTAACCTGGTGGCAGAAAATTTGGATCTACAATCGATGACTTCATGGACAGTGCTCGAGAAGATATTGAACCTGGAAAGGGCTTTTGGAAGTTAGACTTCTACTCAGGAAATTATGGTCGTACAGAGCCAGACCAGATGTACACACTGTGGATACAAGCACATAAGTAGCAAGTGCAAGTTTCGTGCATATATATGCAACTTTTGTAACAAGGAGGGACACTTGCGAAGAGTGTGTAGGGAATATCTGAACAGGAACAACAAGGCCTGGGAGAGGAGACGACCAGGGGAATGCAGGAAGAAGAGGTAGTGGTACTGTGGTCAAGGCAGTAGAGGAAGGTAACCAGTCTGAAGAAGCTGCAGGTGAGGAAAACCGACTATATTCGGTGAAAGAAAAGGTATGTTCAGTGAAGTCACAAGTGGTGAATTTTGTAATTAATGGGAAGTTAGTTCCCTTGGAACTGGACACTGGTGCTGCAGTGTCAACATTGTTTAGAGATTGGGCAGATACCTTGCAATTGAATGTAAAACCAGGTAAAAAATCTTTAAGTGCTTATGATAATGTACTGAATAAGGTCTATGGCAAGGTGTCGGCAAAAGTAGGTTATAATGGAAAAGAAGTTGTCCAGGATTTTTATGTAGTGGATTCACATAATCCTAGCCTATGTGGTAAGGATCTCATGGAAAAAGTGGAAATTTTCTTGGGGGGCTTAGATGAATTGTCGATAGTTAAAACAATTAAAAGTGCCGAACAAATGTTAGACAAATATTCAGTGGAGGCAGATAAGCCAATTAATAGCATGGTGGCAAAAATTCACCTGAAAAGTGGGGCTTCACCTAAAGTTTTCAAGGCAAGAACAGTGCCGTTTCATTACAAGCAATTGGTAGAATCAGCCCTGGAAAAGCATGTGGCAGAAGGCATCTTAGAGCCAATTACACATAGTGAGTGGGCAGCCCCAATTGTACCAGTGTTGAAGGCAGATCGGAAATCCTTGAGAATCTGTGCAGACTTCAAAGAACTGAACAACCGCATACACTGTGAGAAGTACCCTTTACCTAAGATAGATGAGTTGTTGTCAGTGGTCTGCAAGGGAGCAATTTTTTCTAAGATTGACCTGAAAGATGCATACTTGCAAATTCCTGTAGAGGAGGAGAGCCAGAAATTGTTAGTGATTAATAGATTAATACCCACAAGGGGTTATTTAAGTATAAAAGACTTCCTTTTGGACTCTCCTCGTCTCCAGCAATTTTTCAGAGATTCATGTCCCAGTTGTTAGTTAACATTGAAGGTGTGGCTAGTTTTTTAGATGACATTATTGTATGTGGGGAGAATGAGAAAGTGCATGATGCTAGATTAGAACAAATTTTGAATCTTTCGCAAAAGCACAATGTAAAGATTAATAAGGGAAAACAACGTTGAAGACCAAGGCCATTGAATATCTGGGGTACCATATTTCAGGTAAGGGCTTTACTCCTTCTCACAAAAATGTAGCTGCTATAATAGATGCCCCAGCCTCAACATCAGTTGGGGAAGTACAGTCTTTTGTTGGGATGGTTACATATTTTTGTAAGTTCGTGAAGAACTTTTCAACAAAATTAGCACCCTTGCATGAATTGTTGAAAAAAGGGCTAGATTAAATGGGCAGCAACCGAGGAAAATGCATTCATGAATATTAAGCAGGAATTGATCAATTTTCCAGTGCTCACTAATTTTACAGGTAGACTCCCGTTAAAACTGGAGGTAGATGCTTCCCCAGTAGGAGTGGGTTGTGTATTATTACAGGAAGTAGATGGTCAGGATAAAGTAGTATATTTTGCTAGCAAGAAATTATCTCCTGCGGAACAGAATTATTTTCAGTTAGATAAAGAAGCCTTAGCTTTGGTATATGCTGTAAAAAAACTGAGGTATTTTCTGCTGGGGAGGAAATTTCTTGCTAGAACAGATCATAAACCCCTGCTAGGATTGTTTGGCAGAGGTAAGCAGATTCCAGTTAATGCCAATGCTAGAATTCAAAGATGGGCATTACTACTCTCTCAGTTTGAGTATGATTTAGAGTTTAAGCCAGGCAAGGATAATGTAGTAGCTGATGCATTAAGTAGATTGCCTGTGACAGAAGAATTAAATTCCAGTATTCCAGTGGAGTATGTTAACCTGGTGGAATCTATGTCCTTTGAGGATATTTCATTCCAGACTATTAGGAAGGCAACTGGTAGAGATCCTAAATTAATCTGTTGTTGAAAAATGTCAAATATGGATGGAATGATAATTTGTTGTCAGAGTATGCTGCAGTGAAGGCTGACCTTAGTATTCACTAGGATGTGCTCTTGTATAGGAATAAAGTGGTGGTGCCTGGGGAACTGAGATGTAAGATTTTGGAACAGCTGCATGCAGGCTATAATGGCATAAATGCTATGAAAGCAGAAGCTAGAAGTTGGGTTTGGTGGCCAAAAATAGACCAGGATATTTCTGAGGTAACAAAAAATTGTCATATTTGCTTTAAGAATTATCAGAAACCCCAGGCCCCAGTACTTTCTTGGCCATGAACTGGAAAACCCTGGTCTAGACTTCATGTAGATTATGCGGGACCTATGGATAATAAATATTACCTAGTGGTGGTGGATTCATACACCAAATTTTTGGATGTGCATATCTTGAGGTTATCTTGAGATGATTTCGGGGCTTTAGTGTCCCCGCGGCCCGGTCCTCGACCAGGCCTCCACCCCCAGGAAGCAGCCTGTGACAGCTGACTAACACCCAGGTACCTATTTACTGCTAGGTAACAGGGGGCATGTGTGTAATTCCACCACATCATCTGTAACTTGTGAATTACTAAGGAAAACATTTTGTAATTTTGGATTGCCAGACACAATTGTCTCAGACAATGCTCCTTATTTTGTTTCTGTGGAAATAGAGGATTTTTTTCGGAAAAATGGTATTAAACATGTAACACCTGCCCCCTATAATCCTTCTTCAAAGGTCTAGCAGAGAGAGCAGTGAGATCCTTGAAAGAAGGGTTAAAGCGGTTTACGGAAGGTACTATTAATACAAGGCTTTGTAGATTTTTATATAATCAAAGGAAAACTGTTCATTCTACTACTGGTAAATCTCTTTCTGAATTACTGTTTAATAGACACTATAAAGTGCACATGGAAGCAGTAAAGACAGATCCCAATAAAGAAAAATCGGTAACTAGCTTAGCCAGTCAGTTGGCTCAGAGAGAGGAATTGTTGTTTAATGAGGGGGATGCAGTATATGCAAGGAATTTTGGAAGTGGAAAGCCCTGGGTGGAAGGGAAAATTAGGGAGGTCCTGGGCCGCAGGAACTTCTCTGTGCAAGTGCAGAGTTTTGGGAACATTAATTGGAAAAGGCATGCCGATCAGCTCATGCCAAGGTTCCCAGGGAATTTTGAAGACCCTTCAGGTGGGGGTGGGGCAACTAGTGATATCCATCCTAATAATGAAGGGATAGCAGCACCTGCAGGAGACCGGAAGACAGAGCAAGGGGCAGTAGAGGGTAATGGGGATACAGTTAACCCTATGGACTCTACAAGGAGTAATTCAGAAGAATGTTTCCCAGAAGTAAAAGGTCAGGACTCCCAGTTGAGAAAATCAGGAAGAGTCATACGACCGCCTGATAGACTTAACCTGTAGGAATATAGTTTATTTAAAAGGGGAGGAATGTTGGGATTGAGTACTACAGATGTTGGAGGTAGCATGTTTGGAGCAGATGCTCTTTTGTTTATGATCTTGTTAATAATATTTCATGTACCTGATAAAGTTTTTGTTGTTGTTACTGGCGGAGAATAAAACGATGTGGACGAAGATTGTTTGTCTGACCAAAACCATAACATCCTCCTCAATTGCCCCATCGTCCAAACACACTGTCCTCTTCAACAGTCCTGGACACAAGCTGTCCTGCAGCCTATCCTACTACTGGTGTATCAACATTATGCAATAACACACATATATGAACATAATGGTCCATCTAGCCTAATCAAACAAGGGGTAATGGGAGGGAAATTGATCTACCTTTACATTCCTGGCTCTCGACGCCTGTCTCTCGATGGTGTGAGGTTCCCACGCTTCCTGAGTCGCTTCTTGACGATCCAGGAAAATTCCACAAGTCCTCAGGTGTCGTGAAGCCTTCGCGTTATCGCCAAACTATTCACAGAGTTTCAGATATCCCAATCCTGGTTCACCATTGGGCACTGAGCACATCACTGCATGCACTCACTCGTCCCTTCCACAAGGCGTTGCTCCTCTCCCAAGGAACGGTGTCGTCCCTCCAAAGTCCTTAGGGAACGTGACTCAGTCACAGCTAGACCTGCTCGCCACACTCTCCAGACCATCAGCGTCAAGTGGGGCCACCCAGCGTCGTCGCCGACCAATTTTCCAAGTTTGGCACTCCTCTGCTCGATGAACTTGGCTTCTTCTTGCTTCCCAGAAGCGCAGGGTCTCCAATAACGATGGTGGGCTGCGATGGCTAGCTCTAATCCAATGAGTAAGGCTTGTAGAGCATCAAATGCTTCAGAGCTGACCGAGAAACGTCCTCTCCCCTTCGTAGTCAGACCAGTTCTGACGTTGGCGCCGCCCGGGGCACTCGGTGACGTCACGGTGGGCTCTGATTGGTCGCCCGTGACCTAAGTTGGCCAATCCGCAATCGGCTAGCGTCCTTTACAAAACGGCATATCTGCAGGTAGGGGGTACTCTTTCATTTATATCAGGGCGCCACTTTCCTCTTACCTACAACTTATAATGTAAATTTCTCCCTTATCTGGTCGCCACATATACCAACAGACTCCCTGTATCTCAGAGAATCAGTAGAGAAAGCTGATATGACTCTTAAAGCAGGCAAATGGAAGAAATAGGAGAGGGCACCGTAACATTACCCGTGCTAGGGCCTTTCCGCTAACTCCCGCCTGCCTCTCAAGTTTGAATAGCAGTCTCCTGTGCGGAACTGTATCAAAGGCTTTTTGAGTCCAGAAATATGCAGTCGGCTCAACGTTCTCTGTGTTGCCTTATCCTCGTTATTTTATCATAGAATTCCGTAAGGTTTGTTAGGCAAGATTTCCCCTTGCCGAACCCATGTTGATGTTTGTTTACAAACCTAATTTTCTCTAGGTGTGCAATCAGTCTTAGCCTAATTATTCTTTCAAATATTTTACAGGGGATGCTTGTCAGTGATACAGGTCTATAGTTAAGTTCATCCTTCTTATCCCTTTTCTTGAAAATCCGTACGACATTTGCCCTATTCGGGCAATTGGATAATTCTCCCGTCATAAGTGACTCATTAAAGATCATTGCCAGAGGCACACTCAGGGCCTGCACTACCTCTCTAAGTATCCACGGTGAAATTTTGTCTTGTTGCAGCCTTTAGTTGCATCCAGTGTTGTCAACTGTTTCATTACCTCCTCTCCTGTCACCTCAATATCTGATAGTCTTTCATCTAGGGTAATCTCTTCTAACAATGGGAGCTGTTCAGGCTCGGTTGTGAACACTCCATGGAAACTGGCATTCAGTGCCACGCAGATTCCCTTGTCACTTTCTGTTCAAATCTCTCTTCAATCACTCTGTTGAGAGATTTCAGAGTGAGTTTGAAAGAGATTGAGAGTGACTAAAATCTAAAGTAACTCTCATTTTTCCTTAGTCTTTTTTCTTGGTCGTTCACCGACATTTTTCTTCTTATATGGCTATGTAGTAATTAATTTAGGTTCCTTTTTCGCTTTGATCGCAATATCTTTCTCATAATTTCTTTCTGATACTCTTGTGTTTATGTAATCATTCCTAGTTTTGTTGCATCTGATCATGTTGTCCTCTGTCCATTGTCTTCTGTACTTCCTACACTGCTTCCTGTTCTCAGTTTTGCTTCCTGACACTGTCTATTAAACCATGGGTTAATAGACATACATAAGAGATACTTTCTCCTACCGTTTTCCTTTACTGTTGGTATAAATATCTTTTCGGACTCTTTGCATTTCCGTATGACAAGGTCCATCTTGGACTGTTTTTCCTCTAATTTTTTCCTACATGTTGGGAAGTAAGCTTACTCTCTATTAATTGATTGATATTTAATTAAGAGAATTATTTAAATTAATCGAATGGCCACCCTATTTTGACTGAAAAGGGAAACAGATAAAGTTAAACGATAAGGACTGAAATACCAGTGCCTATAGATATGAAACTATTAAAGATTATTCTTTAAACGTTAATGGGCTGTATAACATTAATGTTTGAGAATATACTTTCCGTCCTTCACAAAATTGGGTGTTAATACCAGAAGTAATCTACTCTCAGTACGCTTCATCGAGGCTGGTTCTTCCTCGAATAAAAATTAGTAATTCTATTAAATACTATTAAGAAATATTAGATGAATTGATTAATGGTAAAAAGATTATATGTTGATGAATCAAGCAATTATTCTCATTTGACTTTTATGAGGCTAACATATTACGTTAGATATCTCAAAATC